>NC_133328.1:80672997-80972997 GCF_042186555.1 Aquarana catesbeiana
TTTCTCGAATATTTTCAAACGAAGGCTTCTGTAGAAACGAAAGCACCAGATTTGAAAATCACTTCTGAGATGTGTGCAAACCAAAGAAACATCTGACCCCTGTGATTGCCAACAAGGGTTTCGCCACCAGGTATCAAGTCATGTTTTGCAAAGGGGTCAAATATTTATTTCTCTCATTAAAATTCAAATCAATTGATAACTTTTTTGAAATGCGTTTTTCTGGATATTTATGTTGTTATTCTGTCTCTCACTGTTATAAACCTACCATTAAAATTATAGACTGATCATTTATTTGTCAGTGGGCGAACGTAGAAAATCAGCAGGGAATCAAATACTTTTTTTCCCTCCCTGTATCATATAGATTACTAATACCACCACAAATGTGAATGCACAGGCCTCAGTTATCCCTCTTCTGAAGGAGAACGGCACAAAGACCTTTGTTGTTTCATCCTTCAGACTCACCTTTATTTTACGTCTAATGTACGTTATACTATATATCTGTATAAATAAATGTTCTATTTAACTACCATGGGGGTTTAAAATGTTTTAGAGTTTGTTCCTTTAATTTCAAAGAAAAATACATTTTGCTACCCAACTTTATTTAAAAAAAAAAAAAATTGGCTACTTTGTAACAATAAAAACAAAAGTTTATACATACCGTATCTAGGCCCTACCTCTCCAAAACTAAAGAAATGGATTGATAATTTGAAAACCTTGCTAGGTTATTGCGCCAAACCCCTGTATTATCTCGGAGTAAATATTACCAACTCCACTGAGCACCTCTAATCATACACCACAATGCATTTTACAAGACAGAAACAGGCTAGACTTTTAGATAGTAGGTAAAAAACCTCATAATTCACAGACTACATTCCCTCACTTATTTATTTTCTATTTATTAGAGGGCCACGCTGTGACAAGAATTAGTGCAGGGGATTTTTTTTAAAGAACATCCATAATTGTATCTTAAATATGAGTACCCCTTTCTCCCCAGCTCCTGCATCAATTAAACATAAGAGAAACTTTATAAAGCAAAAAGTCTAGTTTGTACAGTGTTTACTAGCTTTCTTTAAATCTGGCCCAATAGAGGATGGGGTCTGGCTATAGAAAATAAGTTCAAGACAGGCCCTTGAAAATAAGTTCAGATGGGTAGTCTGGCCCTTGTTCTCTTTAACCAGGGCCCCAAGCTTAGCTTAGTGCATGCAACTGACCCTACTGGTGCAATTATCCTTCAAATGTACAGTAAACTCCAGTCAAACCTGTTTTTTTTTCAGTTCTGGATGGAAATGGGAAGGGGGTTACAATCTGTGTCCATACAGGGAAAACTTCCCCCATAATCCCTGTCCCAGTAACTAAACATTTTTGAAGTGTTACTTAACGGTTAACACCTCACTACCATAGAATTTCATTTCTTTTGTTTTTACCTGATCCAGCATGGCCGACATACTTGGTAAGGCATTTTCCTGTTTCAATACTCCAAAGTAATGCTGTGTGATCTGCAAAAACAAATGCATGATGGCTTACAAACAAAATAAAAAAATTACATGAAAAAATATGGACATGACAAAATAATTATTTTAAAGGAAACCAGTGTTCATGCAAGTTCCTCAAACTAAACTTACAGGGCCCCTAATAATTAGCTGCAGGGCAGCCTGGGAGATTCTTGGATAAGGATTCCGCTGCGTGCAAATATCAACTTTTGCAAAAGTTGGTAAAGAACATCTGCATATTGCAAGAGCTCCAGGTTTTAGGGGAAAATTCCTTTTAAACCCTTTGTGGCGATGGCTGTGTTTACTATAATGGCACTAGGACATCAAGGTTACAAGGAGCAGCACAAAGCTTTAATATTTGCATTATTTTCTCACTTTGTTTTCCTTTTCTGACCACCTCTGGTCGGCCATCTTTGGAAAAGGGTGCAGGTTACTATAGGTCAAGAAACATGAAATCGTATCTCTTTTCTCTTGTTTGGTAGTCTGTACAGGTAAAAGCAACTTTGAATATTTAAAAGACACCACACTGCCTCCAGCAATGCATTTTAGCATTTGTTTTTACTAAAATATTTCTATGATTCAAGGTGTATATTATATGTGAAATTTAACAACCCTGATGTAGTAGGACTACTTCTCTAACTGCTCGAGTTACTAAAATGCCAGGACATTATAAACACCCCAAAAATTACCAATATTTGAAAAGCAGACTGTCCAAGGTATTTAGTAAAAAGGTATGAAGAGTTTATTTAAGTTGTTTTCTAACATACATTCCAGGCAAATTGACACTTACACCTCAATACACGTTCAACTTCTCCCAGGTATGAGGATACAACATGCGAGACTTCTACTGCCTAGATACGTAGAGAGGCCCAAAATCCAAGGAGCACCTTCAGACTTTCAAGGGGCATAAATATTACATCTGTTTTCTTGACTATCACATTTGAGGCCCTGAACTGCCAGGACAGGAAAAACATCCACAAAATGAAGATGTTTTGCAAAGTAGACCCGCCACCATATTAATTCAGACACATAGCAAGTCTAGAAGATCACATTTTTCGCCACAAGTTTTTGAAAATGTAAGAATTTGAAATGTATTCATTTTTACACAAAGTTGTTAATAAGAAATGTCCCACACACAGCGTGGGCATACTTACAATTACACCTCATAACACATTCTGCTATTCCTCCTGAGTATAGGAATACCACACACAACACTTTTTTTTAGAGCCTAGCTGCACAGCAGGGCTCAAAATACAAGGAGCACCTTCCAGCTTGCAAGGGGCATAAATTACACATTTAATTTCCTGACTACCTATCAAACTTTGGAGGCCCTGGAATGCCAAGACAGTAGAAACACTCACAAAATAACCACATTTTTCCCATCGCAAAATCTGATCGTGTGTACACGGTATAAGACTTCTCTGCCTGGCTACCCTACTTTCTTTCTTCTGAAATCCCCACTATCATTCTCGGGGACTTCAACATCCCTATTAATACTAACACTCCTTCCACTTCCAAACTTCTCAGCCTAATATCCTCCTTTGACCTGAAGCAGTGGATACATGCTCCAACTCACTCAGAAGGCAATATCCTTGACCTCGTGTTCTCTCACCTTTGCACTTAATGCAACCTCTCTATCTATCCATTCCCTCTCTCTGATCATCACCTTATTAGTTTCACTCTCTCCCTCTCCTTCACCTCCTCTCCCTCCAACCACCTTAAAGTTACCCGCAGAAACCTACATCATCTCAACCTTTCTCTTCTCTACTCTGCTATCAACAACCTCTACAACAAAATCTCACCCCTATCCTGCACCAACCTAGCCACTTCTGTGTACAACGCTTCACTTCTAGCCTCACTGAACTCACTTGCCCCCCTCACTACACACAGAATCAAGCCCAGACCCCTTCAACCTTGGCAAACAGATGATACTAGAAGTCTGAAAAAACGTAGTCGTGCTCTGGAGCGCCTGTGGCGCAAGACTAAGTCCCAGAGAGATTTCTACCAATATAAATCTGCCCTCCAAAAATACAACTCCAGCCTCCTCTCTGCCAAGCAGACCTATTTTACCACTCTCATTAGCAACTTATCATCCTGTCCCCGTCAACTCTTCTCCACCTTCAACTCTCAACTTCGTCCTCCACCGCCTCCACCCGCCAACTCACTCACTGCACAGGAGATCGCCAATCACTTCAAACAGAAGATTGATACTATTCGCGCTGAGATCTCTACTGTGCCGACACCCTCCACGCTTTACACTTCATGCCCACAGGCACAATCATTATTTCCCTCTTTTAACCCCACCACTACAGACGAAGTTGCTAAACTACTTGCTAATGTCCACCTTACCACCTGCCCTCTGGATCCTGTTCCCGCACAAATGCTACGTTCACCCTCTGGCCCTATACTACACTCTCTAACCCACATCTTCAATCTCTCCCTCTCTTCTGGCATCTTCCCCAACTCTCTAAAACATGCACTTGTCAGACCCATACTTAAAAAGCCCTCACTGGACCCATCCAATCTTAACAACTTACGCCCCATCTCCTTGCTCCCCTTCTTATCCAAACTCCTCGAACGTCTGGTCTACAACCGACTGAGCGTCCACCTCGCTGATAATGGCCTTCTCGATCCCCTTCAGTCTGGATTTCGTCCTCAACACTCCACAGAAACTGCTCTCCTAAAACTAACAAATGATCTACTAACGGCCAAAACCAATCGACACTATTCTGTACTCCTACTCCTGGACCTCTCTGCTGCCTTTGATACGGTTGACCACCCCCTCCTCCTCAAAAAACTACACGCCTTTGGTCTCCGTGACTGTACACTTCGCTGGTTCTCTTCCTACTTATCCAACCGCACCTTTAGCATTTCTTATAACTCTACTTCCTCCTCTCCTCTTCCTTTCTCTGTTGGGGTCCCTCAGGGTTCTGTTCTTGGACCTCTACTATTTTCAATCTACACTGCCTCCCTGGGTCAACTGATAGCCTCCCATGGCTTCCAATACCACCTCTACGCTGATGACACCCAAATCTATTTCTCTACCCCTCAGCTCACTCCCTCTGTCTCCTCACGTATCAGTAATTTACTCTCAGGTATATCAGTCTGGATGTCTCACCACTTCCTTAAACTCAATCTAGCCAAAACCGAACTTCTAATTTTTCCTCCCCCCTATGCCTCTTCCCCTGATCTCTCTGTCAAAATCGATGGCACAACTATAAGCCCATCCCCACATGCCAAGGTTCTAAGTGTAGTCCTAGACTCTGAACTCTCCTTCAAGCAACACATCCAATCACTGTCCAAATCCTGCCGCCTCAACCTCCGCAACATCTCCAAAATACGCCCCTTTCTAACCAATGACACAACTAAGCTCTTAATTCACTCGCTGGTCATCTCTCGCCTTGACTACTGCAACTCCCTTCTCATTGGCTTACCACTACATAGTCTATCACCTCTTCAATCCATCATGAATACCGCTGCCAGACTCATCCACCTTACCAATCGCTGTGTGTCTGCCACTCCTCTCTGTCAATCCGTCCACTGGCTTCCACTCGGCCAAAGAATTAAATTCAAAATTCTAACAAATACGTACAAAGCCATCCACAATTTTGCCACCAGCTACATCACTAACTTGGTCTCTAAATACCAACCCAATCGCTCTCTTCGTTCCTCTCAAGACCTCCTGCTCTCTAGCTCCCTTGTCACCTCCTCCCATGCTCGCCTCTAGGCCTTTTCCAAAGCCTCTCCAATCCTATGGAACTCCTTACCCCAATCTGTCCGCTTATCTCCTACTTTATTAGCTTTCAGAAGATCCCTGAAAACCCTTCTCTTCAGAGAAGCCTATCCTACCCACACCTAACAACTGTACTTTCATTTTTTTTTTCCATCAGCTCATCCCCCACAGTTATTACCTTTTGTCTCCACTTGACCCTCCCTTCTAGATTGTAAGCTCTAACGAGCAGGGCCCTCTGATCCCTCCTGTATTGATTTGTATTGTAAGTGTACTGTCTGCCCCATGTTGTAAAGCGCTGCGCAAACTGTTGGCGCTATATAAATCCTGTATAACAATAATAATAATTTCCATCACATTGGAATGATATTGTCTCACTAGGGCAGTCTAGAGGAGAGGAAGTAAATATATAGCTCCCTAATGAGACCCAGATGGCAAAAAAACAACAGTTATAACCCTTACCTATTATATTCAAAAAAAAGTTTAGGTTTAAGATAACAAATGGCTACGTAGTGCTGGGAACCTATGTAGCTCTCTGCCTCTCTGTCTTTTGTCAATAACAGAGGGACTGAGTGTCATGACAAAGTAGAGTTTAGACGGCGGTGTCTAAACACCAGCCTCAACTATTGATTTTGTATTAGTGTCTCTTTAGAGCTACAAAATAAGACAGTATAACCAGACAGATTATAGCAGAGTGGGCTTAAAGAAACACAAAATACCTCAACCAACCTAACAAAACCGAAGTAGGTGTATTAGAATAAATGTCTCAACAATATTAGGCTGCATCTTTACTATAAACCAGCAGATGGCATAAATAGCTGCAGAAATTTCCGGTCATTTGATTTTGGGAATATTCACTTTGTGAGAATTAGTGAGGAAGTAAAATGCAACATTTTTGTTTTCATATATATATTTTTTTAAATTTACCTGGGCCAAGACTGAACCTTTAATCTGCATATTCCTAAAATTGAACTTTAGCTTTACTTTCAGGTTTGCACAGCTGTATAAGCTCATCTCCTGTACCAATATTGCTTACTCAGATTTAACTGTACACTGTGATCTTCTCATTAGAAGTTGCAGCATATCAGATAGAGCCTGCCTCATTATTTGGATGGAGGATGTCCAGCATTATCTAACCCTTTCCTCCCCAGTCATAATGTCCCTGGCCCTCACATTTGTGTGAAAGAGCCCTTAGACTTCAGTTCTTTCAATCATGGAGGCTCAGCATCATGTGTGGACATTACCTAGGGTAGTTTGCATCAGAATGCACATTTCTCCAGACTGATATCCAACCATCAAGGCATTTTAATACTTGTGTGATTCCTTCCAAAAGCCAGTTCACTGCTTGCATCAGCACTTAGAGCTCTTGAGAGGAATACCTAGGCAGAGTTCTGAGACCAAAATAGGTCTTTTATGTGGCCTACCGGTATAAGGAATCCATACTTGCTGTTCCAGGTATGACACAGGTAAACACCATTTCATTTGAGAATTGATATGTATCTAAAGAATCTGTACCCCTTTTCACCTGATGTATTGTACTGACATAATGCGTCAACAAAAATGAACAAAAAAAAAAAATCTTAGCTCTGGCGTTTTCTTTTAATTGTGCTTTTTGTGAGAGGCAGCAAGAAGCCTATACAGTAGTGTAAGTACACAAGCAGACATGGTGCAGGATCAACAGATTCCCAATAAAAGAGCATGGGGTGAATTAGTGCTATTAAACAATGCCTTAAAAATATTTGCAGGTTTCTTTCTGTGTTTGCATCTCAAAACTTTATTTTCAAATATAATTGCAGTGCACCTACATGGGCAAACAGAAGTTCACACGATCATTTTCCTTCCCAGCAGTTTATATTCGTCTGCTTCCTGCTTTCCTGGCATGCCATTCAGCAGCCAGGAAAAAGGGTAAGGGAACCTGTGTAAGTTCCAGTCAGAGCTTATGCAGAGCCGAGGACCTTGTACACGTCAAAATGTTACAATACCAAACTGGCAATCAAGCATCTGCATGGTTATATGTGATCAAAGCAGTAAGTCACGTACTCCTCCTTATCAACAAGTACTGGGTATTGGAAAGACCTATGAGCTTCTGGAAAGGGGGCTTCAATGCAAACATGTTGCTTTAGATTGCATTGACAAAGCACAGGTTTGCTTTAAAGATGTAAATAATATTTTGCTGAAAAAGGAAAAAAATGCTTATCTGTGCATTCAGCTTGTTTAGACACAGGATATTGTGTTGTTGGCATGCTACATACTATGCAAAACATATCATTAATGTTATTTACGCTACCAGCAGAAGCTGTGCCCAGAACCACCGGCTGTGTTCGTGTAACACCGACGTCCCAAAGCCCATCTCTATGTCCAACATACTCCTTCACCAACTGGCAGATCGCCCGAGAGGTTGTAGTCTTGAAACTGGAAACAATCTAAAATAAAAAAATAAAAATAAATAAAATCATAGAATTTGGAACAGACAAGACACTTTCAGCAGGCACAAAAAAAAAAAAAAGAAAAGAAAAGAAATCCGTTAATTAAACTGAGAAACGCAGTAAGTAACGCACAATCTTGCAGCCAGTTTCCCTCTGGTTAGTAGGTAAATTGCAGCTCAGTACCCTCTTTCCTCTTAAGGAACCAAATCTATACATTAGACATTTAGGGAGACAATGTCAAGTAGTAGACATTAAAGTGACATACATATGTTACAAGTGACTGCTAGTTGATGCATATACATACTGGTCTGTGGCTGGTAAATAGCTGGGTTTTTAAGTTACAATTTGAGAATTACTGATCAATCTAAATCTTGCTTCCAAATGACTGACCATGTACTGACAAAAAAAACAATGTAGTCAAAAGTAGAGGAGGAGAAATCTCTTTAGGACTGTTAGGACTGCACAGGGAAAAATATGAGCAGCATCATGGTACGAAAAGAAGTTCCTTCTAATGAAGATGTACCAGTAAGGTGTTTTGAGCATTTATACAGATGTGCCACTAGAGGCTTCATGAGAAGCTTCCCAGGCATTTTCAACCACTAGGGGCCTGTATGTTGCCCATAAAATAACAAGATTATATCTTGCTGTTGGCTTGACTACATCTTGACATGCGAACAGGAAAAAAGTTTGTTCGAACATGCGAACACCGTTAAAGTCTATGGGACACGAACATGAATAATCAAAAGTGCTAATTTTAAAGGCTTATATGCAAGTTATTGTCATAAAAAGTGTTTGGGGACCTGGGTCCTGCCCCAGGGGACATGGATCAAAAAAAGTTTTAAAAACGACCGTTTTTTCAGGAGCAGTGATTTTAATAATGCTTAAAGTCAAACAATAAAAGTGTAATATCCCTTTAAATTTCGTAGCTGGGGGGTGTCTATAGTATGCCTGTAAAGGGGCGCATGTTTCCCGTGTTTAGAACAGTCTGACAGCAAAATGACATTTCAAAGAAAAAAAGTCAATTCAAGGGTATACCCTATACCGCAAGGATAGAGAGGGTAAAAAAGGGGGAGGGGTATGCCTATATATCAAGAATAATGTACAAGTGAATGTGAGAGATGACATCACTGAGGGAGCTAGAGAGGAGGTGGAATCCTTATGGGTAGAGCTCCAAAGGGATAAAGCTAAGGGGAAAATAATACTGGGAGTATGCTATAGGCCCCCAAACCTGAGGGAGGAAGTGGAGACGGATCTCCTATCACAAATTGGATTAGCAGCAAGGATGGGAAGTGTTATCATAATGGGGGATTTTAATTATCCAGACATAGACTGGGCGGAGGGAACCGCACATTCATTTAAGGCTCGCCAGTTCCTTAATGTCTTGCAGGACAATTTTATGGGTCAGATGGTAGACGCACCAACTAGAAATAAAACATTACTGGATCTACTGATTACCAACAATACAGACCTGATCACGGATGTGGAAATGCGGGGCAATTTAGGTAACAGTGATCACAGGTCAATTAGTTTCAGTATAAATCACACAAATAGGAAACATAAAGGGAATACAAAGACACTGAATTTCAAAAGAGCCAACTTCCCTAAACTAAAAACCTTGCTAAAAGGCATAAACTGGGATAAAATATTAGAAACAAAGAATACAGAGGAGAGATGGGTTTGCTTTAAGAGCATATTAAATAAGGGCATTAGCCAATGTATCCCATTGGGTAATAAATTTCAAAGAGCGAACAAAAGTCCTGGATGGCTTAACTCCAATGTAAAAATGCATATAAAAGCAAAGGAGAAGGCCTTCAAAAAATACAAGGTTGAGGGATCATCCTCAGCATTCAGACTTTATAAAGAATGCAACAGGATATGTAAAGGTGCAATTAGGACAGCTAAGATAGAACATGAAAGACACATAGCGGAGGAGAGCAAAAAAAATCCCAAGAAATTCTTTAAGTATGTAAACAGTAAAAAAGGGAGGACAGACCATATTGGCCCCATAAAGAATGAGGAAGGACATCTGGTTACAAAGGATGGGGAGATGGCGAAGGTATTGAATTTATTCTTCTCCTCAGTCTTCACGAGTGAATCGGGGGGCTTCAGTAACCAAAACTGCAGTGTTTATCCTCATGACACAACACAGGAAGCACCTCCATGGTTAACAGAGGACGGAATTAAAATTAGACTTGAGAAACTTAACATTAATAAATCACCGGGACCAGATGGCTTGCATCCGAGGGTACTTAGGGAACTCAGTCAAGTGATTGCCAGACCGTTGTTCCTAATTTTTACAGATAGTCTACTGACTGGAATGGTACCAGCTGATTGGAGAAAAGCCAATGTAGCACCTATATTTAAAAAGGGCCCAAAATACATCCCTGGGAATTACAGACCAGTTAGCCTAACATCGATAGTATGTAAACTCTTGGAGGGGATGATAAGGGACTATATACAATATTTTAGTAATAAGAACGATATCATTAGCAGTAATCAGCATGGATTCATGAAGAATCGTTCTTGCCAAACCAATCTATTAACCTTCTATGAGGAGGTGAGTTGCCATCTAGATAAAGGAAGGCCTGTAGACGTGGTGTATCTGGATTTTGCAAAAGCATTTGACACAGTTCCCCATAAACGTTTACTGTACAAAATAAGGTCTGTTGGCATGGACCATAGGGTGAGTACATGGATTGAAAACTGGCTACAAGGGCGAGTTCAGAGGGTGGTGATAAATGGGGAGTACTCAGAATGGTCAGGGGTGGGTAGTGGGGTGCCCCAGGGTTCTGTGCTGGGACCAATCCTATTTAATTTGTTCATAAACGATCTGGAGGATGGGATAAACAGTTCAATCTCTGTATTTGCAGACGATACTAAGCTAAGCAGGGCAATAACTTCTCCACAGGACGTGGAAACCTTGCAAAAAGACCTGAACAAATTAATGGGGTGGGCGACTACATGGCAAATGAGGTTCAATGTAGAAAAATGTAAAATAATGCATTTGGGTGGCAAAAATATGAAGGCAATCTATACGCTGGGGGGAGAACCTCTGGGGGAATCTAGGATGGAAAAGGACCTGGGGGTCCTAGTGGATGATAGGCTCAGCAATGGCAGGCAATGCCAAGCTGCTGCTAACAAAGCAAACAGAATATTGGCATGCATTAAAAGGGGGATCAACTCCAGAGATAAAACGATAATTCTCCCGCTCTACAAGACTCTGGTCCGGCCGCACCTAGAGTATGCGGTCCAGTTCTGGGCACCAGTCCTCAGGAAGGATGTACTGGAAATGGAGCGAGTTCAAAGAAGGGCAACAAAGCTAATAAAGGGTCTGGAGGATCTTAGTTATGAGGAAAGGTTGCGAGCACTGAACTTATTCTCTCTGGAGAAGAGACGCTTGAGAGGGGATATGATTTCAATTTACAAATACCGGACTGGTGACCCCTCAATAGGGATAAAACTTTTTCGCAGAAGAGAGTTTACCAAGACTCGTGGCCACTCATTAAAATTAGAAGAAAAGAGGTTTAATCTTAAACTACGTAGAGGGTTCTTTACTGTAAGAGCGGCAAGGATGTGGAATTCCCTTCCACAGGCGGTGGTCTCAGCGGGGAGCATTGATAGCTTCAAGAAACTATTAGATAAGCACCTGAATGACCACAACATACAGGGATATACAATGCAATACTGACACATAATCACACACATAGGTTGGACTTGATGGACTTGTGTCTTTTTTCAACCTCACCTACTATGTAACTATGTAACTATACTGTATAAGTCATTTAAAACTACTTGCGGCTATTGCATTGCCGGTCCACAATACACATAAAAGTTCATTGATAAAAACGGCATGGGAATTCCCCACAGGGGAACCCCGAACCAAAATTAAACAAAAAAAAAAAAAATGACGTGGGGGTCCCCCTAAATTCCATACCAGGCCCTTCAAGTCTGGTATGGATTTCAAGGAGAACCCCGCGCCAAAATTAAAAAAAAAAAAAAAAAAAAAAAACACGGCGTGGTCCCCCCAAAAATCCATACCAGACCCTTATCCGAGCACGCAACCTGGCAGGCCGCAGGAAAAGAGGGGGGACGAGAGAGCGCCCCCCCCTCCTGAACCGTACCAGGCCACGTGCCCTCAACATTGGGAGGGTGCTTTGGGGTAGCCCCCCAAAACACCTTGTCCCCATGTTGATGGGTTGTGGGGGTCTGCGGGCGGGGGGCTTATCGGAATCTGGAAGCCCCCTTTAACAAGGGGACCCCCAGATCCCACCCACCCCCGTGTGAAATGGTAAGGGGGTACAAAAGTACCCCTACCTTTTCACAAAAAAAATGTTAAAAATGACAAGAGACAGTTTTTGACAATTCCTTTATTTAAATGCTTCTTCTTTCTTCCTTCATCTTCTTCTTCTACCAATGTTGAGGGCATGTGGCCTGGTACGGTTCGGGGGGGGGGGGGGGGGGCGCTCTCTCATCCCCCCCTCTTTTCCTGCGGCCTGCCAGGTTGCGTGCTCGGATAAGGGTCTGGTATGGAATTTAGGGGGACCCCCGCGTCATATTTTTTTTTTTTGGCCGGGGTTCCACTTAATATCCATACCAGACCTGAAGGGCCGGTATGGAATTTAGGGGGATCCCCACGTCATTTTTTTTTTTAAATATTGGTTCGGGGTTCCCCTGTGGGGAATTCCTATGCCTTTTATCAATGAACTTTTATGTGTATTGTCGGACCGGCAATGCAATAGCCTCAAGTAGTTTTAAATGACTTTTTTTCCTTTGAAATGTCATTTTGCTGTCAGACTGTTCTAAACATGGGAAACATGCGCCCCTTTACAGGCATACTATAGACACCCCCCAGCTACGAAATTTAAAGGGATATTACACTTTTATTGTTTGACTTTAAGCATTATTAAAATCACTGCTCCTGAAAAAACGGCCGTTTTTAAAACTTTTTTTTGCATTGATCCATGTCCCCTGGGGCAGGACCCAGGTCCCCAAACACTTTTTATGACAATATGCAAGTTATAAGCCTTTAAAATTAGCACTTTTGATTTCTCCCATAGACTTTTAAAGGGTGTTCCGCGGCATTCGAATTTGCCGCGAACACCCCAAATTGTTCGCTGTTCGGCGAACTTGCGAACAGCCGATGTTCGAGTCAAACTCGAAGCTCATCCCTAGTCTTGGGTAAAAAGGACAAATAAAGCTATACAGCTTTTTGGTTCACCTTGAGAACTGAATGAAAGGAATCTAACATATTCCTCCCATCCACTCTAAACAGTGCAGATGGACAAATCCCCTTGCTGGGCTATTGTATTCTGACAGTCTATGGTGGCAGTTGTCAGAAATCCTAAACAAGTGCAACTGAATGGATGCAGTCACTGTTCAGCCATAAATTTTCCAGAAGGTTCCTTTAACAAATGTCAATTGAAGGATTGACTTCTCTGAAACATAGCAAGGCTACCCACTAAGCAAATGCCATCTGGCTTATCAGGAACCAGCCAAAAATTGCTTAGTGTATGGCCAGAAAGGCCCAAGTTCCTCAGAGTTATAATTCTTCACAGCGTGAGCTGAAGCCCATCTTGGAAGTCAGTTTATTTGTAACATACTGATTTTAACATGCAACGATTAAAAAAATGGGCTAAATAAGATCACAAATCTCCTTTGAAGCCACAGTTGATCAAACACTTAGTGCCGGTTCACATAGGGGCGACTTGTCAGGCGACCTAGTCGCCTGACAAGTCGCCTCCCGTTCTGTGCTACGGAACCGTTCTAATAGGAGCGACGCAAGTCGCTCCGACTTAGAAAAAGGTTCCTGTACTACTTTGGGGGCGACTTGGGGCGACTTGCATAGACTTCTATACAGAAGTCGTTTTGCAAGTCGCCTCGGAAGTCGTTTGCAGGTCGCCTCGCTGAGGCGACCTGCAAGTCGTGCTGCCCCTGTGTGAACCGGCACTTACAGTCTCAGAACCCTTCTCATTAATGGTGAAGACACACTTCTTTTTGATGGGCACTTAATGCACAGAGGACAAGAGAAGCACATATAAAAAGCCACACGCATGCCCTGATATAGCCCTTGTATGAGTGCATCTTTTATTTTTGGAGTCAGATATCTATTGACCTCAAGTCTGAGAAACCCATTGACAAAATTTTCCCATTCCACCACTTGAATGTGCCAATTACAGTGGCTTCTGGGACTTCCACAATCTGTACCTCAATCTCCTTGTGTTTTATCGAGTTTCCTGAAGACTCTAATGGACAAGACACCTTCTAGAGAGGGAGAAGGAAAGGCAGAAAAGTTCCCATCTGATGGTTAAATGTCATGCTGGCTTCCTAAAGGTCCAGTGGACTGCAGTGGCAAAATTACACCAATATACTTTACATTTACATTGTTGCCACCACTACAATATAAAATGATTGACAAAGGACCCACTTCTTCAAAGGATTCTACAGTACATCATGTAGATCAAACACTAAAATAGAAATCCAACAAATTTGTTATAATCGTGCGTGAGGTGGTGGAGAAACAAAACAAAATTTTTCAGGGAAATCTCAAAAAAGCTAATGTGTTATAAGTGTCACTCGTGCAAGGTGTCAGAAGACAAATACAAATTGAGATAAAATGTTGAATAAAAAGAAAACCAAAATGTGTATGTGGGTAAAAAGAAAATACAATAATTGTCCACTGCTAGGATGCTGCAGCATTAATGGTAAAATTTACCCTTGTGCCAAGCTCTACTGGTGTTTGCTGCGCTTCCTAATAAATATCTATTGTATACAGTAAAGTGCTGGTGTGCCGTATCTAGTTTTTTATCTCCATATACTGATGAATTTTGAATATGTTATATGAATTGATGCACATGTTGATATATGCACAATTATTTGCTACGGCACACCAGCACTTTACCATATACAATAGATATTTATTAGGAAGCAAAACAAACCAGTAGAGTTTGGCACTAGGGTAAATCTCAAAGTTTGAAACTATACATTTTTTAAAACAAAGAAAAAGTATAACAAAAAATTACTGTATAAATGTAGCTGCCCTGAAATCTGTTCAAGCATCAAATTTGTCAAACGATACTTACTGCTTCTCAGAAAGAGACTCAAACTTACATACACAATGTATTATATATCAGTAGGTCAGTTGCTATGCGGCCATCATTTATAGCAAACCTTTTGAAAAATAAAGGCTCAAACTTCAAACAGTGTGACTCACACCCAAAGTTCAGTCATCAATTTTGAATCGAGCAGAAAAAGCTCAACCTGAAGCTAGAAGCAAAGCAACATAAAAGTGAAGAAAAAAAATAACAGCTCATTGACATCAGCACTAAGCTTATGTGCCATTATACCTAAAGTGGAATTCCAGGTACTAACGAATCTTAAAATGGCTCCCAAACTCCTTATAACACTTACAATATGTACCCAGTAGAGGGAAGATGTTTTTTTTACTTGCTTATTCTCAGAGCACTTCGGTCTGGTCACGTAGCAGACTCCCAGCGACCGGCTTCAGAGGAGAGGAATGAGTGCTGCCAACGGATGAACCATAGTAAGCCTATGGATGATATGACCACCCAGGCATTCTATCCGATGCGGGAACTCTCTCCTCTCCCCTGAACGCAGCCACTGGGGAGATCACGTAACCGGACCAGAGCACCCTGAAAATAGGTAAGTATAAGCATCTTCCTTCTACTGGGTAGTTAGAATAGGAGTTATAAGAGGGATGGGAGTTTTAGGCTGGAATTTCACTAGGATCCATAAAGCAAAGCCTAAAAACTATAAAAATAACTAAATAAGGGTCAACGGGAATTAAAGTGGAAGTCCATGCTAGAATTAAAATCCCTGCATCTATAGCCACCAACACTCTAACACTATCCTATCTAGCCCTGTAAAGAAAAAATCAGTATTCGTACCTTTTCTGCAGGCGATCCAACCCGATCTCCAGCGGTGGAAGCTCTGATCCCACGCTGAGTTGTCAGTCGCGGCTTTGCCGTGTGGGCGGGTGCAGAGGATGCGTCCGACAATGGAAGCCCCATAGCAAGTCTATGGGTGATGTCACTCCCCATTCATTTCACAGCCGTTGTCGGACATCTACTCAGCAGAGCTTCCGTCCCTGGAGATCGGGTCGGATCCCCTTCAAAAAAGGTATGTATACCAATTTTTTTTTCTTTACAGGGCTAGATAGGATAGTGTTAGAATGTTGGTGGTTATAGATGCAGGGATTTCAGTTTTAGCATGGACTTCCACTTTAATGTATCTGTATTTGGCACATTCTACATGGATATTTCTGTTCTTTTTAAGCTGAGTTTCAGTTATAAAGTGAGCCTTTTTTTCTGTTCTCCACCCCTAAGAACATTGTGAGATTTTAGTTTTCCACTTCATCAGCAGATTTAAAAACACATTAATTTTCCTGCCCCAAAAACTGCAGACTAAACCACACTTCCGTGTGAGATTTTATATATATATATCTCTATCTATATATACACACACGCAAACTATATATATAGATCTATATATATATCTATCTATCTATCTATCTATATACACACACACACACACACACACACACATATACATACACACACCCACTTTTTTTTTTTTTAAGGTAATAGCAAAGATCGAATTTCCATCACCGAAACACTTCTAGAGGTATATGTCATTGGCTACAGAGGTATGTAGAAAGTAATGGTACAGTAGTAGGGAAGGACTTGTTTTAAGCATTCAATTTGTTGACAGCCTGTCTTCACTTTCTCCCACCAGTTGAATAACTTGGTCTCTGGAGACAGATTGGAGAAGAGTTTTTGTTCATTGGCTATGTTCACAAGTTTTGTACCACTCAACACTCAGGTTATTTATAATCTTAATTGCTGACCATTGGAAGTGGTCTCTGTTGACAATGACAAAGCAATGAAGTGCTTTAAACAAGGCTGTAAAATTCGTAGGGGAAAAAAACCCTGCAAGACAAAGAAAGGCATAGTGAGCTAGTATGCATCACATACTAGCTCATTAAGAAATACATACCTCAGAACAATGCCCCGAATCGGCCTCGGCACTCCCAAGTACATGGCCGACATCTTTCACCGAAGTTACTTCCGGGTTCGCGGCTCCGGTGCTGTGGTTGGCCAGAGCCGCGATGATGTATGCACGTGGGAGCCGCAGGAGTCCTGAAGAAACGGCACCAGCAGGCCGTTTCTTCAGTGCGCATGCGCTGATGACGCCGGCAGCAACGCATATACTGAATATCGCCTAAGCTGTGCAAGTTTACAAGATATTCACGGTACCTACAGGTAGACCTTGTTATAGGCTTACCTTTAGGTAGAAGGGGTCTAACAGAGTTTACAACCACTTTAATTACAACCAGATTTACACATTTCACAAAGTAGCAGAAAGGCCCATGTGCTGTAATATGGAGAAATCAATCCATTTAATTGAAGGCAGATAAGTAATAATGGAAGGTCAATGGGTACACTCTATGGCAAGGGTGCTCAACCTTTTGAAGAGCGAGAGCCACTTAAGCGATTTGGTAATTGGTCATGGGCCACAATAATATGAAATGCTTCAGAATTTTTTTTTTTTTTATTTTGAATAGCATAGTGAAGATTTTAAACAATCAGGATCATCGTTTTCTGTGGGACCAATCCCCATTGGATGTTTACCCACGGTTAAAACACAATCTCAAAAAGAAATGAAAGGGACAGGCAGACCTACTTGGATCAATCATGTGAATGGGGCCCAAGGCTGCTTTCACATTGATGTGCTGTGATTTACCCACACTGTGGGTGCAGTGCAGTGCACCTGTGGCTTTCCAGCAGGGTAACTGTGCTTTGCCATAGATGTCTGTTATATCCTTCAGGTGTGGTGCGCTTTCTGAAAGTGCATCAAAACTCCTGCATTCAGGAGTTTTAGTGGGCTTTCAGAAAGTACACCAAACCTGCAGGATATAATTGAAGTCTATGGCTCAGAGAAAGGTAACCTGCAGGAAAGCCGCAGGTGCACTGCGATGCACCTGTGGATCAGCAGCCTAAAAACACCTTTTGGAAACGAAGATAATTTGTTCCACACTGACTTCTATTGTATGCAGTACCGCATGTGGCCAGAGGTTGGGGGGGCGGCACTGGAGAGACTTGGAAATACTCAGACACCTTTGGAAAGGCTCGGAAACACTCGGGAACGGATTGTTTCCGAGTGCATCCGAGCAACTCCGTGTCACCGGCGCCCCAGCGCCTCTGGCTAAATGCGTACTGCATGCCGCAGAGGCCTGAATCCTGCCTGTTTTGCAAAATGCTCGTTAACCGCATTACTCGCAATCCGAGGTATTACTGTACCTTTATAGTAGGTTCCCGATAAAAAAAAAAATTGTTAATGTTAAACCTCTCGATACATTAAAATATTAGCTTTAGCACTTGTCTTGTATTTACTCCTTATATCACACTGTAAGTTTGTTATACCTTTTAAGAGATCAGATCGCCTTCATATGCTACAGGTAACTAAACCTTCTTTAATGTTATCACAGCTATTGCTGTCATTTAACAAGTTCTGCTCTGCACAGCTAATCTACATTCACATATGCAAAACAAGTTCATCTGTAAAATGAAATATCAATTAAAGTATATGCTGAGCATGCGTTGCTGAGACCTAGCAATACTCACAAGGTAAGATCTTTGCATGACTTTACCTTCTGTTGGTAGAAATATCAGTTTCCACAATTGTTCTACAGCATTTTCGCCTACTTATTCACAAAAAACGTTGCTAGGTTTAAAACATTTCTGGAATGCATAGCAAATACCACAGACTGTAGATGTTGTGGGGGAATTAACACAACCATGAATATTAGGAGAGCTGTACTCAGTAATGCTGGGTGCAGATAACCAGACCCAAGTATAGTCAAGTTCAAAGGCTACAGATTACCATAAATAACATAAAAGTCTGGAGAAACATAGAGAAGACTCTGCTTTGCAACATCCACAAATGTTGTTACTGAGCCTATTGTATCTTGAAACATCTGATAAAATAATAGATAGTACGATAATATATAGGTCTTTTTTTAAAGAAGAATTGCAGGCATCGATATGTTAAACATTGGTCCAGTTGAGACCAATGTAACTATGCATAGCGGGTAAAATAAGTATTGAACATGTCACCATTTTTCTAGGTAATCCATACACACAAAGAAACCAGTAAAAAGTATTGAACACACCAACTGAAATTTATTTAATACTTCGTACAAAATCCTTTGTTGGTAATGAGCTTTAAGTCGCAGGCTCCTGTATGGAGAAACTAGTCACATGCATTGCTCAGGTGTGATTTTGGCCAATTCTTCCACACAGTCTTCAAATTTTGAAGGTCCCGTGGGCCTCTTCTATGAACTCTGATCTTTAGTTTTTTCCATAGATTTTCTATTGGATTTAAGTCAGGTGATTGGCTGGGCCATTCTAGCAGCTTTATTTTCTTTGAAAACCAATTGAGAGTTTCCTTGGCTTTGTGTTTGGGATCATTGTCTTGCTGAACAGTTTACCCTTGTTTCATCTTCATCATCCAGGTAGATGGCAGCAGATTTTTATCAAGAATGTCTTGGTACATACTTCCATTCATCCTTCCTTCAATCATATTAAGTTTACCAGTACCGTCTGCTGAAAAACAACCTCACACCATGATGTTCCCCCCCGCCAAACTTCACTGTTGGTATGGGGGTGTTTTTGGGGTGATGTGCAGTGCCATTTGACTTCAAAACATGGTGTGTATTATGGCATCCAAAGGGTTCAATTTTGGTCTATCTGACCAGACTATATTCTCCCAGTATTTCACAGGCTTGTCTGTGCAGCAAACTTTAAACAAGCTTCAACATGCTTTTTCTTCAGCAATAGAGTCTTGTGTGGTGCACATGTGTACAGGCCATGGCGGTTGAGTGCATTACTTATTGTTTTCTTTGAAACAATTGTACCTGCTAATTCCAGGTCTTTCTAAAGCTCTCCAACAAGTGGTCCTTGGCTTTTGGAGAACTCTTCTGAGAATTCTTTTCACTCCTCTGTCAGAATTCTTGTGAGAAGCACCTGGCCGTGACTGCATTATGAAATGATGTTTCTTCCACTTCCGGATTATGGCCCCAACAGTGCTCACTGGAACATTTAGAAGTTTAGAAATACTTCTGTAACCAATGCCTTCAGTATGTTTTGGAACAATAAGGTTGCAAAGGTCTTGAGAGAGCGCTTTGCTTTTACCAATCATGAGAGGTTTTTTGTGTGACACCTTGGTAATAAGACACCTTTTTTATAGGCCATCAGTTGAGACTAAACCAACTGATATTAATTTGCACTGACAAGGGGCAGGATTGCTTTCTAATTACTGATAGATTTCAGCTGGTGTCTTGACTTTCCATGCCTTTTTGCACATCCCTTTCTTCACGTGTTCATTACTTTTTCCCGGTTTCATTCCATTTTATTATACATAACCTAATTTCAGAACTTATTTGTTTTGATTTCAGTTTTTGGTATGTATGGATTGCATGGGTTGTTACCAACATGTGGTCAAAATTTCATGTCAGTAGCACCTTTAGAAAAGTATTTACCTAGAAAAATGGTGACGTGTTCAATACTTATTTTACCCACTGTACATATCATACCTGGCTGATGCAGCTGGAAGATGGAAATCACTGAGGTAGACGCCACTACTCCAGTCATCTACACTAGCTTCAGGGTCCTGTGCTGAGTGGCTGCCCTGCTGCATTGTGAACACAGAAAGTCGTCCGTCAGCACTGGCGCATACATGTTCCATGACAGTGACAAACTATTAAAGACAGAGGGTCGGCATGACACAAAGCAACTAGCATTTTCCAAATGGTGGCCTCTGTATTCCCCAAAGCACAGCTTTGCTGTAGCAGTTTTATGTGCCCAGCTCCTTCAGTAAACCATATCAAGTGATAGGCCAGCCATTAAACTTTATTTGCACCTATTAGCTTTAGCATTCGGAGGAGGAGTAGTTCCTTTACACAAGAACAAAATTACTACTTCTATACAAGGGCTCTAGCAATTAGAAAACATGGAAAGCATGATAGGTTTTCAACAATTACAGCCCAACGTTCTGTGGTCAACAAAAATATAAAATACTATCTGCAGAGTTCTTAAGGTAGTTTATCAAAATCTGGAAAAGAATAATGAAAACTTCTACATGAAGTAGCAACATAAAATTAGGAGTTTTTGCGCAGGAGGTTCACTTGTACGGCATAGAACAACTAATATTTCGACGACCTTGATTGGGACAGTAAAATCTAAATATACAGAACAGGTCGTCATGCTCATGACATTTGCAGCTAACAGATGTCTGTCTCTGGAGGGAGTACATGACCGTGGAATGTCTGCTCAGTGCAAATGCTTTGGGTAGCAGCTCTCTATTTTTAACATGACAGAGAGGTCCTCCAACCCCACAAATAGTCAGTGAAGGGAAGCTATATGCCACAAGAACCACTAAAATAACAAATGCTACAGACGAGGAACAAATTTGTACTCGAGAGTTAAGAACACAAGAGGACAGCCTGTTTCAAATGCAATGCTGAGCACAGCTGTTAACAAATCCATTACAAGTTAATCTACAAATAATGCGTACAATGCATTAACAGTTAGTAATCAAATTGCAAAAATGGAAACAAGATGGAAAAAGCAATGCTATTTTGTTAGGAATCATATCTTTCAACTGCATTTAAAATGAACCTGGCACGAACACAAAAATATAAAATAAACGCAACCCCCAAAAGAGGCTTTCAGGTACCCAGTAACCCTGGTATATATTCAATTTTCAACTGAGTACCAAGTCCAAACTCTGGCAAGCACCCCTCTCCCGAGCATCCTGCAGAGGTCAGAATTAAAGATGACAACTGAACATGTCATGGCACCTGATGATGCTGTTTTTAGGGGCTTCTACTGGTTATTGAATTAAAACTTAAAGTGGAGTTCCACCCACTTTTACAACTCTTCAGCATCCCTCACTAAACTGCGCACTGTAAACGAATTGGATATTTAAAAATTTTTTTTCTCAGCACCTACTGTATATCTGCTGTATTCATTTTTCACTTCCTCCTCCCTGGCCGTGGCCCATCGCATCATTTCCTGTTTGCAATCTGGGAAGGGGCGGCAACTTCTGACACTGCCGTTGATATGGAAACCTGACCTGAAACCTATTACACTGCTTGTGCTGCACTGAGCATGTGCGAGATCTGAAAGGATGAGATCCAGGAAGAAATTGTCTGGCTTCAGATGCCCACACTTAAGATGGCCACGGCCTGCTGTAAGTTTATAAAATAACAAACTACTGCTATAAACTAACAAAACAGACCATAAACTAACAAAACAGACCTTAGTTTACAGACTAACTTTACCAGAATACATTAAGCTTGTGTATTATAGGGGTATTTTTATTTAAAAAATAGGATTTTTTAAAACAGCTTACCTGTAAAATCCTTTTCTTTCGAAGGACATCACAGGACACAGAGCCACAGTAATTACTGATGGGTTATATAGGTATCACTGGTGATTGGACACTGGCACACCCTATCAGGAAGTTCAACCCCCTATATAATCCCTCCCCCTTGCAGGGATACCTCAGTTTTGTAGCCAAGCAATATAGTGTATTAGAAGAGGGGCGGGACCTCTGTGTCCCGTGATGTCCTTCGAAAGAAAAGGAATTTACAGGTAAGCTGTTTTAAAAAATCCCATTTTCTTTCTCGAACATCACGGGACACAGAGCCACAGTAATTACTGATGGGATGTCCCAGAGCAATGCTACCTGAGGGGGGGGAACCACGACCAAGTAGGGTGCATTCAGACCTGAGGACCCTGTACCGCTGCCTGCAGCACACTACGCCCAAAGGCGATATCCTCATGCCTTCTCACATCCACCTGATAGAATCTGGTGAATGTATGAACTGAAGACCAGGTTGCGGCCTTGCAGATTTGAGCCATAGAGGCCCGGTGATGCACTGCCCAAGAAGCACCAATAGCCCTTGTGGAATGTGCCCTGATCTGAAACGGAGGAATCTTCTGTTTCAAACCGTAAGCTTGAATGATCAACTGTCGAATCCATTTAGAAATGGTAGCTTTTGACGCTGCCTGTCCTCTATTGGGACCCTCTGGCAGCACAAACAAAACATCCGTCTTGCGGATCTGAGTAGTTGCTCCTAGATAGGCCTTAACTGCTCTTACTACATCCAACGAATGTAGAGATCTCTCTTCCGGAGAACAGGGATCTGGAAAAAAGGAAGGTAGAACAATGTCTTGGTTTAAATGAAAATCAGAAACCACCTTCGGTAAAAAACTAGGATGAGGGCGTAGTACCACTCTATCCTTGTGTATAATCAAATAAGGCTCCTTACAGGAAAGAGCTGCTAATTCTGATACTCTTCTAGCAGAAAAGATGGCCACCAGAAAAATTAATTTCCTTGTCAACAAGACCAAAGGAATCTGACTTATTGGTTCAAAAGGCTGTTTCTGTAACACAGCCAGGACCAAATTCAAGTCCCAGGGGTTTAGGGGCGCTTTAACCGGAGGATTAAGACGCATCACCCCCTGCATAAAGTTTCGGACCAAAGAATGCGAAGCAAGTGGCCGCTGAAATAATACTGATAAAGCAGAAACCTGGCCCTTGATGGTACTCAAGGCCAGCTTCATCTCTAATCCCATCTGTAGAAAATCAAGGATTCTACCTATGACATATTTCCTGGGATGCCAACCTCTGGATTCACACCAGGTTATATAAGCCTTCCAGACTCTATGATAAATCATCCTGGAAGCTGGCTTCCTTGCATTAATCAAGGTAGATATGACAGGACCTGAGAGCCCACGACTCTTCAGAACGTGGGTCTCAATAGCCAAACCGTCAAATTTAGCGTTTGTAAGGCAGGATGGAACACTGGACCCTGAGATAACAGGTCTGGGCGTACCGGTAGGGTCCACGGGGAACCCACCGTCATCCTTACTATTTCTGCATACCAAGTCCTTCTGGGCCAAGCGGGGGCCACCAGAAGTACCGACTTCCTTTCCTGCCTGATCCTGCGAAGGAGTCGTGGTAGTAGCAGAATAGGCGGGAATGCGTAAATCAGTGAGAACCGATGCCACGGAATCACCAACGCATCTGTCCCGCATGCAAGAGGATCTTTTGTCCTTGCCACAAATCTGTCTATCTTTTTGTTGAATCGGGATGCAAAGAGATCTACATCTGGAACCCCCCATCTTTGGCATATGGCCCAAAAGACATCGGGATGCAGAGACCATTCCCCTGGAAGTAACTGCTGGCGACTTAGATAGTCCGCCTGCCAATTCTCTATTCCCGGGATGAAAACTGCCGATATGCATGGCACATGCATCTCTGCCCAGACTAAGATCTGGTTCACCTCTTTTTGAGCAGCTCGGCTCCGGGTGCCTCCCTGATGATTGACATAAGCCACTGCTGTGGCATTGTCGGACTGGATCCTGACCGGACAACCCTGTAGCCTGATAGTCCAGGCTTTTAGAGCTAGATGTATCGCCCAGATCTCCAGAATGTTGATGGGTAAGGTCCTCTCTGTCTTGGACCATACCCCTTGGACCGCAGCCTGTTCCAGAACTGCTCCCCAACCTGACAGACTGGCATCTGTTGTTACCACCATCCAAGTAACCGGTAGAAAGGATTTCCCCTTCTGCAGGTTTTCGGGTATGAGCCACCAATTGAGGCTCTGACGCACCGCATGCGACAGGTGCATCGGAAAGTCTAATGCCTGAACCTTCTTGTTCCAGGTCGACAGAATACTGTGTTGCAGCATTCTTGAGTGAAACGGAGCATAGGGAACTGCTTCGAATGAAGACACCATCTTCCCTAGTAGCCTCATACAAAGGCGGACTGAGGGACCCTTCTTGGTCCTTACTGTCAGAATCAGCTCTCTCAAAGCAGTGATCTTTGCCTGGGGTAGAAATATTTTCTCCTGGCTTGTATCTATAATCAGACCTAAATACTCCAGTCTTCTTACTGGTTTTAGGAAAGACTTTTCTAAGTTGAGGATCCAACCCAGGTGTTCTAGATACCTGACCGTGGTCCTCAAGTTTCCATTCAAAGAGGCTACCGACCGGTCTATCAAGAGCAGGTCGTCTAGGTATGCTATGACAGCTATACCCTGAGCCCTTAATCTGGCCAGAGGAGGAGCCAAGATCTTTGTGAACACTCGAGGTGCAGTGGCTATCCCAAAAGGCAGAGCCACAAACTGGAAATGGCGCCCTCCTACCTCGAAGCGCAGAAACTTCTGATGAGCAGGAAAAATGGGCACATGCAGATATGCATCTCTGATGTCTATTGATGCCAGAAATTCTCCTCCCTGCAGGGTGGGAACTACTGTTCGAATTGATTCCATGCGGAAGGATTGAATCCTTAGGAATCGGTTCAGATCCCTTAAGTCCAAAATGGGCCTGACATCCCCAATTGGCTTTTGGACCGTAAAAAGGTTGGAATAGAAGCCCAATCCCTGGTCCTTTGCGGGAACTATCATAATGACCTCCTGCGACAAAAGTCGCTCTAACGCTAGAAGGAGCGACTGCTTCTTCTCTGGGTCTCTGGGAACATTTGATCTGAGGAACCGAGGAGAAGGGAATTCCTGAAACTCCAGCTTGTACCCTAAGGTTACCGTGGAGACTACCCATCTGTCCTGGAAGTCCTCGTGCCAGAGCTCTGAGAACTGTCGCAGTCTTCCCCCCACTCGAGTGAGCGGGGGCGCCCCCTCATGCAGAGGTCTTAGTGTTTTGCCTAGTAGGCTTCTTTCCCCAGGACTTCTTTTGTCCCTGGGGTTGACTCTTGTCTCTGGACCCCGATGGAGGCGGTCGTCGAGACTGCCTGGAGGCTGAAGCCCCCGGCGCTGGGGAAAGAGTCAGTTTGAAAGAGGGACGCTTACGCTTCTTCTTGACAGGTAAGAGAGTGCTTTTCCCACAAGAGATTCTCTTGATATAGTTATCCAAGTCCTCTCCAAACAACCTTGCACCACGAAATGGAAACCCAGCCAGTAGCTTCTTACATGGTGCTTCGGCTGACCAATTTTTCAACCATAGGATTCTACGTATATGCACCAACCCCAGTGAAAGACGGGAGGTTTGCACGATAGAATCTCTAATGGCGTCAACCACAAAGCATAAGGCCGCTGGAAGGTTAGCAAACCCCTGGGCCTGCTGTTCAGGTAATACTTTGATGACCTGCTTAACATGGTCTCTTAAGTATTGACAGACTCCAATCTCTGCTACTGCAGGTTGGGCCACTGATCCTGCTAAGGAGAAAACATCCTTCAATAGGGATTCCATCCTTTTATCTACAGGATCCCTGAGCATCTGAGCATTGTCTACAGGACAAGTCAGGCTATTATTTACGGAGGAAATGGCGGCATCAATAGCCGGTATTCCCCACATTTTAATAAACTTTTCTTCCATCGGATAAAGTGTTGAAAACTTTCTCGGCGGAAAAAAACGTTTGTCTGGGTGATCCCACTCAGAATAAATAAGCTTTTCAAGTAAAGTATGAACAGGAAAAGCATGTGCTGCTTGGAAAGGTTTCAGTGACCCCAAAGCAGAAGAGGATTCTTTAGCAGTTTCAGGTATGGGCAACTTAAATGTGGAGCGGACCAATCCAGTGAGGATCTGCACTAAGACTTTCTCCTCTTGGGAAGTCGCAGAGGGTCCCTCTCCACCTGAATCCTCCGAAGAGGAATCATCCATCCCATCCCGATCCTCTGAAAGGGATTCATCTCCTTTATCCCAGCGCTCCTCTGTCTGAGGGTCTTGGGGAACAGAGGAAAGCCTAGTGCGTTTTCTTCCACTGAGTGAAGACATAATCACGGCCATTAATCTTTCCTCTAGACCATTAATGGTTGAGGAAAAAACCTCTTGTGTAATATATACAGGGGCTAAAGTGCCAGAAGCAGGTGTAGCCCCTGACCCCGATGGCTCTCCCTGGCTAGCCGTCCCTGGCCCATCTTTAGGGGGGGAGGATGCTGCCGACAGGGGGCCCTCAGAACCTGAACGAGATCCCCTAGTGTCTCTGGTTCCTGGGGTGCTTGAACCTCTTCTACCCATAGTGCAAAGCAACAAGGTGTGAGGTATACAAATGAACACTGCCCGCTGAGCGATGTAGTCTGGCTAAAAGCCTTGCTACCCAGTGCTCAGTCTGGTGTTACTTCAGTAAATGCTGCCTAGGAGAATGCCTGTGTCCCACCTTACATGCGACCGTCAGCTCTGTGTCTCTCAGAAGGCTGAGTGCACCTGTACAGAGTGCCTTTAATAGCCTGCAGCTGGCCTGAGTGGGAGTCTAAACACTCTGTGCTGACATCCCGCCCCCTCCTCTACCGCCCCCCCCCTCGAGTTTTGAAAAAAAAAAAGCGCTTCCCGCACTGCCGACTCTCCTGTCATGCTTCTGGAGAAAAGGCTGGGGATGGGGGGGGGGGGGGGGGGGGGGGAGGGAGACTGGTAACAAGATCTGCCTGAACGGCTATCTTCAGAGATGGTGGCCATTAGGCCGCAGAGCCCCGGTGGTATAACCACTTTCTAGACCCCTGTGGCCCCTCTCTAGCCTGGGGGGAACATTCAAACATGAGAAATCCCCCTTTCCACCTTACCTGCTTGCAGCCTGCTTTGAGATGCTGGGACATAATCAGCACTGAACACCTGAGACAGTCAGTCAGCATGTGTAGGTTTGTGCTCTAGGCAGCCCCCGGTGGTCACAATAGGCATAGCATGCATTTACCTTAAAGGAGAAAAGCCACTAGAACTCAAAAATTCTGTGGAATCTCCTCTTACCTTATCCAGCCGCAGGGTGCTGTTTACACAGACCCAATCTTCACCTCTCACGGTGGGCTCCGTTTGAAAAAACCGTCAGAGACTGGGGCCCCCATCAGTAGGGGGATCCAACAGTTCTGGGACCGTAAAGTTCCTCGCCAGAAATGAGGAAGTTTAAAGCCATTTTCTGATCTGCGGGGTCCAGCTCTCTAAAAAGAGAAGCATTACGGGTAAAACCTCGTTTCTTCGGACACGAGGCCCGGGTACCATTCAATTCGGCCATGAAAAGACACTTTGAATGGATCCGGTTCGCCTAACTTGCCCCAGTATAGGATCTTCCCTTTGAAGCTCAGCACAGGACATCTTTACACGTCCATCACCTAAGACACTGGCGTAAAAACTGAGGTATCCCTGCAAGGGGGAGGGATTATATAGGGGGTTGAACTTCCTGATAGGGTGTGTCAGTGTCCAATCACCAGTGATACCTATATAACCCATCAGTAATTACTGTGGCTCTGTGTCCCGTGATGTTCGAGAAAGAAAGTATAATTTCAGGCGGAACACCACTTTAACTCAACCTTAGGATTTTTTTTTTACTAATAAATCTCATTTGTCCTTATTGTGCCCTTTTCTCTGGTATACCTAATAGGTTTCTCTGCTTGTCCTCTAAAACACTTATGGATACTGTGGCAATTTTTTTTTTTAGGCTTCCTCCTGAGGTCATTTGCACACTTCTAAAATACGAGTGTTCAAAAAGTTTCCGCACTTTTTTCTTTTTTTAACTCTGCTAAATATAAAATAGTGCGGAAACTTTTTGAAGACCTCTCATGTAATTTGACTTGATCTCTTAGCTGTCTCTGGCTTTGATACTTCTACATCACAGATGTGCAACACATCCAGCACACAGCCAGTAATGGCCAAACTCTTGGCTTACAGACTAGTTGAAGGTAAGTGACTAACATTTATGTAACAAATTTGATCATCATGACAGCCAGGTCACATGGTTAAAAGCCTAGGTCAGCAGCTATGGTGTGAATTTAGGACAGTAAGCAGGTTTTTGGACAGTAAGCCCTGCCCCCGTCATTGAAAAATATTGGCTGAAATATGGCTCACTAATGGAAATAAATGGGGCTGCAACGCGTGCGTACTAAGTGGACAGGGACATTTTAAGGAGAAAGGTTGTGTGCCACTAGGCAATGCCCCATATTGAAGATCGCTAGCACTCTGAACTCAGGGAGAAAAGTATGGCCAGTCAGAAGCTGACTGGCTATGGTACAAACTGGAGTTCCTAGTGAAGAAAGATCCTGTCGTATCAATCAGCATAATGTCTAGCAGTTGATGTGGCCTTGTATGTACGACAACTTCAGAGATGAAAGGTTTGCGCGCACATTGTTACTTTCTGTATTTGTTCCTCTTTAACCAAGCCACTGCAGACTGAGCAGAAACCATTCTGTGCTGCACAAATGTTCAAAAGGCAACTTAATTCAAAATCCAGCCAGCCATAACTACTGGGCCAAGTTGAGCCAAGCCTGACAAGTTAATCAAATTAATTTCCATGCCTCGATTTCAACCATTTACTGTTTGGAATCTCCTGTCTTAAGCACATCTGAGACTTGTCTTCTTTTCCCCTGCTCTGTTTGGGTGTCTGGTTCCCCTAAAGTGGAACTGTAGGCCTAAACCAGATCTGTGATACATGGAGCAGTGTCCTAAAACTTACCGTACTTATCAAGCCTTTTTTCAACCACCTCAGCTGCTTCTTTCTATTGTACGATTATTTTACTAGTCTTCTTCCTCTGCATGAATTCAAAACTTAATTCAGGGATGACTATGTTTGTCACTTTCTCCAGCAAGTACTTATCTTGTCTGCAACTACCAATTAGGTTTCTGCCTGTGCATACACAAGACTGCAATACTAGCATCATAATTGGGACAGACAGTGAACCAGGAAGCAGAAGATGGAGAAAGCTAGGATGGCACTGCCATTGCGGGAAATATGGGTGAACATGAAAATATGAAAGAAGTTTGAGGGTAAGATGGAGGTGAGAATATATGAGGAACCAGTGCATTACAAACTGGGAACATTTTTCATCTCTATTTTACATGCGTCTGACTCCTACAGTTCTGCTTTAAAATGACCTTGTCAGCACAGGGTCACTTCTCTACAATAGCATACTTAAAGAAGAAAAATAAACTTACCTTTCACTGCTCCCTGGCAGCGGTACATATTCCGCAATTCTGGGTGTGTGGAATTCCTGCTCCTTGCTGCACACAATGCCTCTTGCCCCCTCATCACTACAGGACATGTGAGCCAACAGGAGGAACCACAGTGAGCAGAGGGGGTAACAGGCATTTGACCCATTCCAACCGCAATAAGGGCAGGGGAGCAGTGCAGTGGTGGCATTTGAGCACAAGGGCCACCATAAAAGGTAAGCACATTCCCTTCTTGTTTTAGCAAGTATATGGTTTTATAAAAGTGGGCCTGTGTTGACAGGATTACTTTAAATCTGAATTCTAGGCAGAATTATTTTTTTTTAAATGCCACTAGTGCAAGTACTTGAACATGATGTGCAAGCAGCATTTTGCAAATCCTTATACAGCAGCATTTAAATCAGGAGAGGAAGGGTCAAAACTTAAGAGGTCAGTTTAGATCAGGTATTCCAGCCCTTAAAAAAATCCACTCGCCTGCGTGCATTTTGTAAGTGGATTTTGAGGTCTGGCGAGCGTGGGCTGCCTGGGAGTGAGGGGGGAGCACCACCGGCAGGTGGGTTGTATGGGAGTCCTTCTCAGAGCGCTCGGAGGGGAAGAGAGGAGAGCAGATGGCTGGATCATCAGATTGAGAGGAACATCATTAGCGGCTTTCATTTCAATAGTAGAGTGTTCTCCGCCGTTGCTGTCACACACAGTCCTGCCCCCTGGTCCCGGGACCTTGATAGACAGATCACCCGGGATGAGTGACGTGTATCAAAGTTCCCCAGTCAGGGGGCGGGGCAGTATGTGACGCCGAGCGGCGGGAACACAACTGCTATTGAAATGAGAGCTGTTCCAGTGATGTCCCTCGGCGCTCTGATCGTCCGGCCGGCAATCATCTTCCTCTCCTCTCTTCCCCAGCATGGTGGACACGGGGAGGCTGCGCTGGTGGACACGGGGAGGCTGCGCTGGTGGACACAGTTAAAGCAGCATTGTTGGGCACAGATAAAGTTGTTGTTAATATTTATTTTTAGAACTTAATTCTGCATAAAACATTTAAGTGTCATTTCATGAGATAATTTATGAGGGCGTGTTTAGGGGCGGAATTAGGGGGGGGCAGTGTAGGGGTTGGGTGGGGCATCTGGTGGTAGTAACCCTGCTGGAGTAACCCTTGAGGCCTGGCTATTAGCTTTGAGCCCTGAGGTATGCCATATATAAATTTGTTCACAAGGAACACCATGATAGGAGTAATAATACTAAACTAATAAAACAATTAAAAAGGCACCACCCTAGAAAAAAGGCCAGGGAGATCCAGCTGCAGGAAACAAGCATTAGTGAACTGATCCCTTCATTTACTACTAGTATATATCAATACTGGAGTCTATGGAAAATAAATATTAAATTGATGGATGAATCAACCCATCTGTGCCCACCTAAAATTAATTATAAGCTTTCTGCATAGTGAGATTAAAATACTGTTTTTTTCTTATTAAAGATTTTGAAAGAAAAGGACTTGATCCTTGACACCTGAAGCTACATACTGTATATCCTCATGAAATGATTTTACACTGCTGTTTTGTACAATGATGGAAAAGAGTTCACAGAACAAAAAAATTGAAATAAAAAAAAACAAACATACTGCAACTCAACTGGAAGGTTTGAAATGTTTATTAGTTGGAACTCGTCCAGATTTTAGCCTACTTTTTCCATTAGACCTAGTATAATCCTTGCTAAAACAAAGAGCCAAGAAGCTATTACTCAGGAAGCCTGAAAATTATGGGGATACATTTTACATTTAAGTATTATATAAACATCCATGGTTGGCGGAAGATAAGTGAATTAATACGATTTGGCTTGACAGGCATTCTGTATTATAGGACACCAGACAATACAAATCATAAGCACTGTCTGTCTGTGCTCTCCCATCTTCTGTTTTAAAGTTCTGACCAAGCAGCAGGCGATTGCTGCCTCCCTAGGTGCTATGCATATCAGCAAAGAGGTCTATGAAACCAATGGAGAGAGAAGAAAGTATAGACTGGAAGGCAGTGGCAAGAGCTACGGGAAAATCAGGCAATTTAACAGTAGAAGATGGAAGAGCGTCATTTAAAACGCATCCCAAGACCGACTCATCTGTGCTTACTTTAACAGAACATTGAAAAAATGATTAACATTAGTTTAAATGAGAAGCGTGTTTTTTCTAAGGATTTCTATCCAAAGGTGTAACCCCAGCTCATGTCTAGAAGTCTGCTGCTGTTGGCGTCCACCGATAATTTCCACCATAGGACAACTAACAGTTGGCAAGCAGAAAAGACCAATAATTAGCTTTTCAATGGCTGCCAATGCTCCTCAATCCTAAGCCACTGAGAAAGAATGCTAGTTGTGAATACACAATTGTGATATTCTACGTAACTAGCTCAAGATATCTCCTTGATAGAGCACCAAAACGTCGTCTAGAATAGATATAAAACATACAGACATATGCGGTTATTGGTTCCTTCTCAACATGTCAATTACCTTCCCGCAAATTGAGATGAACATATTGCACACTCGGCACAGTCATAAGACTGCCCAAATTGCTGGTAGAAAGGGTCAGTTGATAGATATGATATCTCTAAAAAAGCAATCTCAGGTAACACAGGTACTGAGCAATTTAGTTGGAATTAGGTTCTACCAAGCAGGAATTTAGCAACATTTAAAGGACAGGGTAAAAAAACGAATGGCTCCGAGAATGCTCATTCAGGTCCACACCCACACATGCACACTGGCACACAGAAGTTACCCAGGAGTCTCCACCCCATAATTCCCAGCTCCGCCCTCTGGAGATGCGACGATGTGCCTTGTCTGAGAAATAATGTAAGCGCTACAGCAAGACCAAGAGAACAAATATTTAGCATTTCTATATTTGACCTTTAAAAGCAGAGACCCCCAAGAATAAATCTTAAAAGGAAAGTATGTCTTGAACAAGAAACAGAATGGAGTTATGCCATGCAGATAATTATACAATCTATTTGTACATCTTGTAGCTATGTATCCAAGGGGATGATATTGACTGATATAAACCTGAAAACATGCCTAGAAAAATGTATGTATATAATTTTTTTTTAAACAAAAAAGGGACGAGTCCCCACCCCACCCTACCCCACGAAGCTTCGTTTACAAGCAAAAGTAGAAACCTTTCATATTATATGTAACCATGCTCTACAGAAAAAGACTGATCGTTTAAATGCAATTCATTGTCCAATACTTTTGTGAGAATAAATCATTTAAACACAGCCCTCAGTGTTGTACGCATACAAAATTGTGCTTCACCTTCACTTTCCTGTAAGAAACAGACTGCAGGCAACAGTAATCCTGTATCTGGGTGTTCATCATAAGGGCTAATTTACACTTGCTTCAAAAACATGGCTTCGGACACGTTTTGTTAAAGCTCTCTCAACACCACTCAAAGCTCCTGTCACTAAAAAAAATGGTTAGCTTACAGTCCTGTTTACACCTTGCTTTTGCTTGGTGCTTTGATGAGGCTTCGGTGGGGCTTTGTGGTGCTTCAAGTGAGCTTTGCCGTAGATGTCTATGAAGGCTTTGAAGACGCACCACTAAAGCTACATGAGGTATAATTTTTGAAGCGAAGCTTAAGTAAAGCAAAGCAAAAGCAAGGTGTAAACAGGACAGTAAGCTAACCATTTTATTTAGTGACAGGAGCTTTGACTAGTGTTCAGAGAGCTTTAAGAAAGCCTGTCCGAAGCCTTGTTTTGAAGCAAGTGTAAACTATCCGTTAAAGTGCGTTGAAGCCAAAGCAAGTGTCAATGAGCCCTTAAATAATTGCCTACAATTTTGATATTATGATCCCCATGCAATAACCAAATCACTCTTAGGGCTAGTTTATACTTACTTCAAAACAAGGCTTCGGACACGCTTTGTTAAAGCTCTCTGAATGCCAGTCAAAGCTCCTGTCACTAAATAAAATGGTTAGCTTACAGTCCTGTTTACGCCTTGCTTTTGCTTGGTGCTTCCGTTAGGCTTCGGTGGAGCTTCCGCGAGGCATCTTCTGGGACACCTCACAGGCCCCAGAAGATTGCCTGGCCATTTAGGTTGCGCATGCACAGTGTGCAGCTGGCTGTGAAGCCGCAAGCTGTCACAGCCGAGTGCCCACACTAGTGATGTCGGCGCCGGGGAGAGGCGCGGGAGAGAACCGAGGCTTCAGGCATCCACATTGCTGGATCGTGGGACAGGTGAGTATGTGTTTATTAAAAGTCAGCAGCTACACTTTTTGTAGCTGCTGACTTTTAATAAAACACAGAAATGGGTGAAACTCTGCTTTAAGCAGTGCTACTTAACAGATCTAGAATAGGAGCTGATGGTCTCAGGAGCTCTGATATGTCCACCATTACACTATATAGAGAATTCACAGGGAAATTTTGGAAATTCAGTTTTTCCTAACATCGTCCTGTGATAATCTTTATTAAGCTCATAAATTAAGTGAAAGATAAATAAACGGCCAATTTAAATGCAGTCTCAATCCACTAAGACGCTACTGCAATTCAAAGTGAGATAAATTGGGTTACCTGTGACATCTTGAGGACATGAAAATGGAGGCTTTGCCTATAACATTTATTCAGGTAAAGGCTTGTATTTTCTTTACTATTCGCTATATGGCCTCATTCACAAGGTCGTAACAATTTACTGAACAATTTACTGATAAGGAACAAAAGTTCCTGCACAATGATCAGTACATAGAATGCGTAAAAATTGTGCTGTGAATAGGGCCTCATAAAAAAAAAAAAAAAAGGGTGAAAAGTGGAATTGATTGCTACAGGGTTCAGATTCAGAGATCAGTCTTTTAGTCTAGTTTTCCAAAGGTCGGCCATACACGGAGCAAATTTATTTGGTTGCAGGAAAGAAATTAGCTTGATTCCCCCCATTCACACAGTGTTGATGAGGGAATCCCTCTTATCGGGCCATTATCTTCTCCCATTGGCAGGAAAAGACAGTGATAATTGCTAGTGGCTATAGCAACCGCTAGCGATAATCACAAGTAAAACCTGGCATGCTGGTTGTACCCAAGTTGATTGATCGATCAACTTGCTACATTCAGCCTGTCCATACACGGTTTGAATCTGGGCCAGTTCAGCAGGAAACAGCCGAGATTCAGACCATGTATGGCCTGCCTAAGCCCCATTCTATTTGCAGAAAAATAACCAAATTTATATCTACATTTAAACACAGAGCCAGATTTAAACCTTGGGGGGGCCCGGAGCTTATACACAAAGTTGGTTTACATTCTCAGTGACAGTCACACATTTTTAAATGCATGACAATGGCATTCTGAGGTCACATATGCCCACACAAACGCAGACATAGTGCTCTATGTGTTGTTTGCTTGAGCCGCCAAAATTCATTTTTGAAAAATTATACAATATACCAGTCCAGAGTTTTACAGATGATGTCCAGCAAAATATTACTTCCCAAGATACATTTAATAACATAAAACAAGTTTTTAATTATACATTTTATATATCTTTTATATTGTTTTATACAATCTTTTGTATAAAGGGGGGCCGCTTTCTTTTTACCCCCTTATAAAATCAGGCCCTATTTCAACCTATGAATTTCTTAAAGAGACCTTGTCAATACAAGGATCAAAAGTAAAATAACCCCAGCTTGAAAAACAAGATTCTATGCAATTACCTTTTCTGGCAGCCTTTGTGTTGAAACTGTTATGTTGGCGATCCCCAGCTGCTGCAGACATGCAACACTTTCAGGTGTGGCAAATACCAGATTTGTGGGTTCTCCCGCTGGCTTATACATAACTCCAGGATGTAAGAACCAGCAAGAAAAAACACTGGGTGCAGTGTGGAGCTTGCATTCAACACATCTCGAAATGTTGGATGTCTCCTACGATTGACCATCAACAATGTGTTTCAACTCAAAGGCTACCAGAAAGGTAAGTATATAGCCTCTTCTTTTACCGGCTGTAGCTTACTTACTGTAGTTACAGGTTCACTTTAAGAACTAAAATTATGACTATGGCGTCAGACAGGAGTTTTCTAAAAAGTGGTCCAGACTGCAGAGGCCCATAGAACCAACATGTTTATGAAGGTTTACATTTATCTGGATCATGGTATAAGTAGTCGTAGATCATCACATTTAATAAATCCAGTTAAATGTGATTAACTATTACTAACCATAGAACCAGATTTCAAGCAGCTAAAGTCAAATAAATTAAGGGATAATTACGCTTGGCTGCAATGGGTCAGAGTTAACATTGAAGAGGCAGATGTCTATCCAAGATCAATGGAAAGGCAGACATATGCCAATCCTTGCATGACTCATAAGGCACCAGGATCTGTTGCATTCTACTCCCTGACTTGGCCAAGGACGAATGTGGTGGTCATATGGCAAAGGCAGGCTTCCCTTTTAGCAATAAAAAAAGTAACTATTTGCCCAGTCATAAGTCCTTAGGAGTGCTTGAGCAAGGGTTGTCTATGCCTGGAATCTTGCACCATTTTGGAAGCTGTAAAATACATTGTTAAAGTAGTTCAGCCTAAAACTAACTCTAAACCTACTCGCATCCACATTCTAAGACTAATCTAACCCTGTAAAGCAAAAATCCCTTTACATACCTTTTCTGCAGCCAATCCGGCCTGGTCCCACGCTGAGCTGTCAGCGGTGGCTTCTCTGTGTAGGCGAGTGCAGTTGAGGCAGCCGACAATGGAAGTCCCATAGCAACTCTATGGGTGACGTCACTTCCCAGGCATTTCCTAGCTGTTGTCGGCTCTCTCTTCCACACAGCTTCCTCCATTGGAGACTGGACCGAATCAGCTGCAGAAAAGGTACGTATAGCGATATTTGCTTTACAGGGTTAGATAGATTAGTCTTAAAATGTGGCTGCCAGTAGATTTAGAATTACTTTAAGGGGAATAATTTCCCAAAACAGCAGATGAGCCCCAGCGGTGATAACATCAATGATTAGTTTCTTGTCAAATAATTTTTGATATGAGGATGATCTATACGCAGAAATAAGTACTAAAAGTGCTCATTAACACACCCCAATAGGGCCCAAAAGTTGTTGTTACATCAACCAATTTTTTCAGGTTAAATATTACCACCTTTACTACACACTGCATTTAATTTTATGTAAAAAGCCTAACCTATCTTCTCCCACAGTGATGAAAACAGTTCCTACAGGCTAAATTGTATGACATATCAGTGTAGCTGACAAATGACTGTCCACATAGGAGTATAAAGACAGGTGAACTTTAATGACATGTCACAGAGAAAAATGAGGGCAAGTCTTCAGAGAGGCCACAGATGAACTAATTAGCCCTTCTTCCAATTTTATCCTCACATAAGGTCACTATTCAAAGCAATTTCTATGAAGGTCTATTCTTACAACTGTGATTAATGTAATTGTCAAGGACTAACCAATAAGCTTTCCTTGGAGAAAAGCAATGAAATAGCAATTTGGCAAATTGCATGTGACAATATGTATATACATTTTCTAATAACAAAGTTCACTTAGAACAAGGGAGGTCTGCCCAATAGTGACCTAGGTGTAATAACACTGTTCTGTATGTATATAGCAGAACATAGCTAGAAATCTTTCTTGCACCATATAAATAGATCTTGATGGATCTGTTTGGAAAACGCATTTGTCAGTTGAGATCAGTTTGAGACTCTTCTGAGAACATTTAAAATTCACTGGCAGGTGCAGGTGACCTCCTTTTAAGCTGTATTAACCCACTTGAAGTTGCTACCTATTGATGTGTATGGGGGGCAGGGGGAAGCAATTAAAGAAGAACTCTGAGCACAATGTTTACTTTCCCATGCAGTGGGGCGGTGCCCTGTACTGCTCAGGTTAACCACTCATTTTTGTCTAGGGGATTGCACAGATATACTTACCTAATCCACCAATCCTTCAAGCGCAAGGCCGATCCCTGCCACACCTGCCCCCTGCATGCTAGCAGTCTTGTGAATGGACTTTTTCCTGACGTCATCACACCCATAGACCAGCTCTGGACGCGAGAACGGCAGGAACAGGGAAAGTGCTGTTTTCCGAAGGATCAAAGGATCAGGTAAATATAGCCTCTTGGTGCGCCCCTAGACAAAACGAGCAGTTAACCCATGCACTGCATGGGAGAATTTTTGTATTTTATTTTTTTCTTGAGTTTTGCTTTAAGATATGAAAAGAAGAACAAGTGCAACCACACATGCATTAAGGGCCAATGTTGACGAACATTTATTTGCCTCAAATGAGTTTTACATTCCCATACAAGTCTTTGGGAAAGGAAAAAATCTGCTTGGAGCAAGTGAAATGCAGGTCCAATGCATCTTTCAAAGAATACTGAATGATCTCAGAAGTATCTTAAACGGATGCCATTAACACAAGCTCTAAGAGTATTGACTGAAGGCACATCTGTTCCCGAGATGCCATGTGTAAGACCAATTAACTAAACTACAAGTGACCATTCAGCACTCCGTGATTAGAGCAGAGAGGGGTTTTAAAGGATACGTTTGCCTTCTATAACGTTACGTATTACAACCAGGGTGTAGCACATAACATGTTAAAGATGCAGCAGCTCCCATTGTGACCGTGGGCTGGGGATCTTCTCCCTGCACCCACTGTCACAATAAAAAAAAAAAAAAACACATGGCAGTGCAGGGCTCCGTCCAAAAGACCAAGTCATTCATTCACAGAGTTCTGTGAATGGGGGGACTAAAAATGCCATCAGCCATTGAAGCTGACGGCTTGTAGTTCTCAATGAACTACCAGGGTGCTGATGAGCGCTCTAGATGGTTTAATGATTCTTCCTGCCATTCAGTTTGGCAGTGCCCATACGTGGTACAAGCAGACAGCTACACTGACAGTCTGCAGGAGCCTGAGATTAGAAGCCTACAGAGCATTGCACTCGTGATCAGCAGATCACAGGTGCAATGCTCTGTAGGCTTCTAATTAAAAAAAATAAATAATCAACGCACATTTTTTTTTTACCTGCAAAAAGATGTGCATTTATTTCTTTTTTTTACAAAAGATTTACTTATCCTTTAAAGGTTTTGAGAAAGCCGCTTAAATTCTTTCTAAATGATTGGCCCATCCGATGTTCTATATACTAGTGGTAACAAGTTAAGAGGCTCCACAAGCACAGTGAGCACATGAGGATATATTAATATGTATTCATACTAACCAATGGTAGTTTAACAAACATTTGTGTACAAAAGGAATTGTGGTGATACTACAAACTACAATTTAAGCATATTGATTTGTATGTAGCTTTGATTTGGTGCAGAGTCAATGTGCATAGGTGATCAGCCTGCTTTGATTGGAAACCCACTGATCTTGTGTGCACAAACAGGTAAACTATGACTGCAAAAGAAAGCACATTTTTTAATTAAAGCGAAATGCTCTCTTTTCATCAAACAAAAACAAAAGCTATAAAATATGAGGTTTACCTTGCTAGTAGATGCTTTGTAAGTGGTCTTCAGCTTTTGGGACAATTGGCTGGTACTGTGGCTAGCTGAAAAATAATAAAGACTTTAAACATGCATAATAGGTAAGACCAAAGAATTTCCACAAGATGCCAAAATAGGAATTCTTTAGCTGTAAAGCCTAAGGATAGACCGTGGGGGTAATTTACGAAAGGCAAATCCACTTGAAATTGTACTTGGAAGTAAAGTTGCTGTAGATCCGAGGGGGACATGCAAGGAAAATAAAAAAACAGCATTTTAGCTTACACATGATTGGATGATAAAATCAGCAGAGCTTCCCCTCATTTCAGATCTACCCCTTAGATTTACAGTGAATACACTTCCAAGTGCACTTTGCTCTTGTACTGCAAAGTGGATTTGCCTTTTGTAAATAACCCCCACAGTTTTCTTGTCTCTTGTAAAAGGAGAAAGTCTTCTCCTAACAACCCTTTACAAGGTGCAGATGAGAGAATACTTTCACCATGTGTTATGTGTGTGCATGTTTTAGATTACAGATAGCGAGCAAAACCTTAAGGCAGGGCTAGATAAACTTCGGTCCTACAAGTACCATAAGGCACTGCAAGACTGACGCCATAAACATGACTCCAAGAAGAGGCTTGATGGGTATTCACATCTCATTCCATCACATAGCCCCAAAATTAGAGGATTGTTCCTCAATTTCAGGACAGGGGGCTGAGCCATGCAAATCATTTGTTTACTTCCCAAACAACCAAATACACATTGAGAACCAATATACATTTCCTAATATAATAGAGCCATTTATTCCAAACTGCTTACAAGCCCTACTCCATAGAAGCAGTGGTTTCCATACCAGTGTTAATTTTGACACCAAATTTTTATTTAGTTTTAGTCATATTTTAGTCATCTGAATTGTTTTAGTTTAATTAATATTTTAATCAAGTACATTTTAGTCTACTAAAATCTTATGGGATTAGTTACATTGTGATGCATTATTTAAGCATTTCTTTAGAATTTCCAAACTCATTATAGACTCCTGGAGTAAAAATCTAATAACATATTGTTTATGGTATTAAAAGGGCAAATCCACTTTTGTGGGGAAAAAAATTAGTGAGCAAAATAAAATATAAGACCCCTTTCACACTGGGGCTGCCCGTGCATTTGCAGTAAAGCGCCGCTCATTTTAGCGGCGATTTACCGCTGTTTAAGTGGCGCTTTTGTGCCACTTTTCGGCCGCTAGCGGGGCGCTCTTAACCCCAAAAAAGGGATTAAAAACTCCCGTGTTGCGCCACTTTCGGAAGCGCTGCCCATTCATTGCAATAGGCAGAGGCATTTTGGGAGCACTGTATGTACCGCCCAGGGGTGAAAGCACCCATTGCAATGAATGGGAGGCAGTTTACAGGCGTTATTTCTAGCGCGAAAGCGCCTGAAAACTGCCTCAGTGTGAAAGGGGACTAATACATAAAATTGCAACACAAGTCATATTGTAATTGAATGTTATCAAAAATTTGTTATAAAAAATGTAATTAATTTGGACATCAAATTTCATTTTAGTCATAATCTTTTGACTAAACTGCCATTTTAGTCATCTGAACTTTTTTAGTTTAATTCGTGTTTCAGTGGAGTAAAATGGTGTTAAAGTATAACTAAGAGCCCTTTCACACGGACAGCGTGTCAGCGTTGGCGGTAAAGCGCAGCTAGTTTTAGCGGCGCTTTACCGTTGTTTTAGAGGCGATTTTCGGAAGCTAGCGGGGCGCTTTCAACCCCCACTAGCAGCCGAATAAAGGGTTAAAAGGGTCCGCAAAGCACTGCTGCTGAGGTGCTTTGCAGCGCTGCCCATTGATTTTAATGGGCAGGGTCGCTTTAGCCCCAAAAGATGTCTAAAGGGCCACAAAGATGCTGCTTGCGGGACTTTTTTTAACGTCCTGCAAGCGCACTCTGGCTTTCACACTGGGACTGCAGATGAGGCATTTTTCAGGCACTATTTTTAGCGCTAAAGCGTCTGAAAAACGCCTCCAGTGTGAAAGATGTCTAAAGGCAAAACTTTCTCTTTTTTTTTGGATAGAGTGGAGAGGGATTAGGACACCTGTCAGGTTTTTCTCTCTCTCTGTGCTCCCGTTAGGGAGATTCACCCTCTCTATTTGTCCTGTTTACTATTATCATTGAAAGCAAAAGTAAAAGAAATTCCCAAATTTTGAGTTGTCTCCAGAAAAGTAATTGAGGGGAAATCTTCCAATGGAGACACTAGTTCTGGTGACCTGGAGAGCCCCACGAGATTCCATTAATTTGCAGGGATTTCCTCTCACTTCCTGTTTGGCTATGGGACAGGAAGCAAAGGGAAATCTCCGCATTTGGACACAGATGGTGAAAAAAAAAAGAAGTCTGACAGGGGATTATAACCCTCCCTTACTCTATCCAAAAAAAAAGTTTTCCCCTATAGTTCTATTTTAATTTCGTAGAAGAAATTAACACAGTTCCATACACTGCACTGATGATGACCAAAAAGTCTGAATTACAGTTTGGAATAAATGGTTCTTTAAAGTGACTGTAAAGGCTCAAGATTTTTTTTATCTTTATGCATGAAGGTAAAAATTCTTCTGTGTGCAGCAGACCCCTAATACTTACCTGAACCCCATCTCGATCCAGCAATGTGCACGAGAGCAGCAGCTCTCCTGGGGTCTCTTCCCCCTTATTGGCTGAGACAGCAGCGGGAGCTACTGGCTCCCACTACTGTCAATTACAGCAAGTGAGCCAATGAGGAGAGAGTGGGCGCGAGGCCGAGCCACCCTCTGTGTGTAAACGGACACAGAGCAGTTTGCTATGGGGCCACTTGCCAGAAGGGAGGGGCCAGGAGCACCGGCGGGGGACCAAAGAAGAGGGGGATCGGGGCTGCTCTGTTCAAAACCACTACACAGAGCAGGTAAGTTTGACATGTTTGTTATTTAAAACAAAAAAAAATGCTTTTAATATCACTTTATTATGAGGCAATATTTTGCACTATGCATCAGCAGTTCATAATTTGCATTTGGCTGTTTGGGGTAAAGGAATGGATTTTCATGACTCCCTCCACTGTCCGGAAATGAGGAATAAACCTCTTATTTTTGGGATATGTGGTAAAACGAGACATGTCAATACCTTCTGTTTAAGAAGGCTTTATTGTGCTGCAGGCCTGCTTTGGCCCCTTTTCTCCCTAACCCGTATAGTTATTTTGTCTAAAAAGATAGCAGAGACAGCAGACAAATCAATAAGGAAATATTTCCCCTCTTATCCATTGTGGGACACAAGAATTCAGATAGAGTCAGGACATCCAAAAGCAGCCCAACTGAGCGATGGGAAAGACATAAAAAAAAAAAAATCACAACATGCCACACTAGGAGGCCAGGGGCTGCTTAAAGCCCAGAAGCCAACTGAAGAATCAACTGCCAATTCTGAATGGATGACTTGGGACCCCCTACCATATAGGTCAACCTGTCAATGCAACCAAAGGGAGAGCAAGTTGAACAACCCAACTGTCCAGACCAGAATGGAGAAGGACAACACCAGAGGGGAATGGCTCTACACAGAAGGAAACACTGAACCTGAGTCAGCAGGAAGCTGATTAACCAGAACCTACCAAAAACAACCAATTCCCAAACAAGAAAAAAAGACCCAAAACCCGAGTTTGCCAACAGAAAATAAAAAAAAACACACAAACATACTTGGGACACTGGCCATATATGATTCATTTTCTACCATTCAGCCAGCAGGTTGAACGACAGAAAATTAATCGATTCCCCAAAAACACATTTGAGGTGGTTGGGGGAATCCCTCCCATGGAGCTATTGTATTGTGACAGTGGGGAGAGTTCCCCTCTGTCATAATACACTTATCAGCACTGTCAGCTACAGCCGAGGGCACTGATCATTAATTTTCCAACAAGCTGGTTCTAAAAGTAAATAAATAAATAAAAGGAAAATGTGCAAAATAGTGTACAATATAATATAAAAGCTGCAAAAACAAAAAGAAGATATCTCTTCCAATATCAAAATATAAATTATCTGTGTTGTGTTAAACAATCGGTAAATCAAACAAACATATACATAACCAAATATACATAAAGTGCCAATATTGTAAAAAAAAAAAAAAAAAAAAACACAACAACAAAATAGTATCCAAAGTCAATAAAAAGTACTCCAAAAAGAGCCAACCAAAGATTGATTTAGTCACCCGCTGTTTTAGGGCCACATGCAGCCCAGCGTGTTTTTTTTTTCTGCATAAAAAACGCATAGAAAGTAGGTTATATGGTTTTTCAATGGCAAATTTCACACAAGGGCTTGCAGTTCCAGTTCAAGAAAAAAAAAAAGCAAAAAACATGCATTTTTGCTGCACTGGACTCTACTGAAACGCTAAAAACGCACTGGGACGCACCAAAAATGCACTAGAACACACGTCCTTATTTTTAAAAAAAAAAGGGAAAAATGCACTGGACTGCATCAAAAACGCACTGGAACACATCAAAATTGCGTCAAAAACACACATGCAGAAAAGCATCTCAAACGCATCTGGACTGCGTTTCTATGATGTGAACTGGCCCTTAGCCCAACACAGGAAATTTATAAGCTGGTTCTTCAGAAGTTGATCGAGAGATAGATCGACTTCTGTATAACCAGCCTCACCCATAGATGGATCAAATTCGCCAGGTTCGTGCTGAACCAGGCTAAATTTCTATTCCAGAAACCCCCAGAAGGAAACAATTCCAAAAAGTATTTATTACTTTTTAAAAGGAAAACAAATATAATAAAATTTAGGTTTTTTTTTTTATGGTTCAGCTTTAATGCTAGATTCACACCTATGCGTTTTTGTGGGCAGTGTTTGCGCCAGCACAGCAGCCTATTCAAATGAATGGGCTACTGTGCCTGAGTTTTCACAAAAAAACAAAAAAAAAGTGCATGCATCTTTTTAAAAATGCGGCCACAGGGAAATCACGTGGTCTTTCTGACCACGTGATTTCCCTGTGGTTACCGCACCCACAAACGCGCTGCATGCTGAAATTGGTTGGGGGGGGGGCACCAATTTTTTTATTCACAATGAATGGCAAGCCTGCGTCTCTCTTAAGAGCAACGCAATTTGGCTGCGGAACGGAGGCGATTCCCGCACCCGCACGCAGGGGCTTGAACCAAGACTAAAGGGCAGATACTAGCGCTTCTCCACTTGCTCAGCCTCCATCCAAAAATACATATAAACCAGTAGACCCTTGGAGTAGAAGTCCAGTCTCAGACATTCTCTGTGCTCACACTTTTAAAGCTAGACGGCACCAAAATGTACAAGACACTGACACTGCAGTTTTAGGCTTGATAACAAGATTGGCTATTCAACAAAACCATTTACCTTTTGTTTTCATTTGACCTTTATTTAATTCGGCTCCATCGATCGTCTGTCCTTCTACTGCCAGGCGTTCATTCAATGTGTCTATTTCACGTCGCACTTCAATATAACAAAAGCAGGAATTAGCATTCTGGAGAAACGTTTAAAATCCTTCATTGTTCAGCATGTAAAGTAAATGTCATAGTTATTATTTACAATTGGCTATATGTCTATTGGTAGAGCCACCATATTGGCATTGGACTACTCATAGCAAGGGTTCATACACAAGTGTTGGATCGAGAACCCCAAGGAGCGCTTGTGATGTCAGCACTGTACTGCTGTAAGCTTGGTGGCATCTGGCTGGGTACACCAGTACCCACACCAACAGAGCTGGAGGTCTCCATTTAGCTTTTCATGCACCAAACCTACCCTTAAAGTGGAAGTAAATGCAATACTTAACTCTTAACACACTCTTCCAAACTCTAAAGCCTAATCTATGTAGCCCTGTAAAGAAAGAAATGACTATACCTGTTCTGCATCCACTCCGGTCCAGCCTCAGGCTGAGCTGTTAGAGGCACCTTCAGTGTGTAGGAATGTATAGGAGACGCAGCCAACAGAAGCCCCATAATAATGCTATGTGTTCCCAGCCCACTCACCTTCACACAGTGGACGCTGCTGGAGACCGGAGCAACTGTAGAACAGGTAAGTATAGTGATTTTTTTCTTTACAGGGCTAGATAGATTAGGCTTGGAATTTGGCTGAGAGTAGGTTTAGAGTTAGTTAGGTTTTGCTTTTACTTCCACTTTAAATCTATGTGATCCTTGGTGCAATACTCCTAATCTATCCAAAGAGTTAGGTAGGGTACACACTATAAGAAAAGCAGCCAAACATTTTTGTACGAGGAATGATCATAGGATTTTCGTATAGCTTGTACAAAACTTTCGACAGCCGATTCAAACCTTCCAAACCAAAATTTCTAAAAGGTACAAGCTCCAAAATTTTTCTCGTACGTAAGCAGAACTAATGAGTTTAGTTTAATGTGCATGGTTTTCGTACAAGAATGATCGGCAACAATAAACAATACAATCTACGTACGATGTTCCTACATCAAAACAAAAAATGCTTTTGTCACAAGAGATTTTTCATACAATGAGTAGCACCCTCAGGTTCAACCAGCTGCGAACAACCTAGAAAAACTAGACGATCGTTCGTTACATTTTCTTTTAGAGTGTACCCCAATTTAGGAAGGACAAAAAAAATGCAGCAGATACAAGGAGCAGTGGCAGTGTAGGACAGACACAAAGTAGGAGCAAAGCAGCAGACACATGGAGCAGCAGAAGTGTAGAATAGACACATTGTGGGGGCAATGCAGCAGACACATGAAGAAGGGGTAATATAGGACAGACACTAAGTGGGATCAATGTGGCGTACACATGGATCGGGGGCAGTGTAGGACAGACAAGGAGTAGGACCAATGTGGCGCACACATGGATCGGGGGCAGTGTAGGACAGACATGGAGTGGGATCAATGTGGCGCAAACATGGATAGAGGGCAATGTAGGACAGACAGGGAGTGGGATCAATGTAGCGAACACATGGATCGGGGGGGCCAGCGTAGGACAGACATGGAGTGGGATCAATGTGGCGCACACATGGACCTGGGGCAGTGTAGGACAGACATGGAGTGGGATCAATGTGGCGCACACATGGATGGGGGGCAGTGTAGGACAGACATGGAGTGGGATCAATGTAGTGCACACATGGATCAGGGGCAGTGTAGGACAGACATGGAGTGGGATCAATGTGGCGCAAACACGGATAGGGGGCAATGTAGGACAGACATGGAGTGGGATCAATGTAGTGCACCCATGGATCGGGGGCAATGTAGGACAGACATGGAGTGGGATCAATGTAGTGCACACATGGATCAGGGGCAGTGTAGGACAGACAGGGAGTGGGATCAATGTGGCGCAAACACGGATAGGGGGCAATGTAGGACAGACATGGAGTGGGATCAATGTGGCGCAAACATGGATGGGGGCAGTGTAGGACAGACAAGGAGTAGGACCAATGTGGCGCACACATGGATCGGGGGCAGTGTAGGACAGACATGGAGTGGGATCAATGTGGCGCAAACATGGATAGGGGGCAATGTAGGACAGACAGGGAGTGGGATCAATGTAGCGCACACATGGATCGGGGGGGCAGCGTAGGACAGACATGGAGTGGGATCAATGTGGCGCACACATGGATCGGGGGCAGTGTAGGACAGACATGGAGTGGGATCAATGTAGTGCCACATGGATCAGGGGCAGTGTAGGACAGACAGGGAGTGGGATCAATGTGGCGCAAACACGGATAGGGGGCAATGTAGGACAGACATGGAGTGGGATCAATGTAGTGCACACATGGATCAGGGGCAGTGTAGGACAGACATGGAGTGGGATCAATGTAGTGCACCCATGGATCGTGGGCAATGTAGGACAGACAGGGAGTGGGATCAATTTAGCGTACACATGGATCGGGGGCAATGTAGGACAGACATGGAGTGGGATCAATGTAGCGCACACATGGATGGGGGCAGTGTAGGACAGACAAGGAGTAGGACCAATGTGGCGCACACATGGATCGGGGGCAGTGTAGGACAGACATGGAGTGGGATCAATGTAGCGCACACATGGATGGGGGCAATGTAGGACAGACAAGGAGTAGGACCAATGTGGCGCACACATGGATCGGGGGGGCAGTGTAGGACAGACATGGAGTGGGATCAATGTAGTGCACACATGGATCAGGGGCAGTGTAGGACAGACATGGAGTGGGATCAATGTGGCACAAACACGGATAGGGGGCAATGTAGGACAGACATGGAGTGGGATCAATGTAGTGCACCCATGGATCGGGGGCAATGTAGGACAGACAGGGAGTGGGATCAATGTAGAGCACACATGGATCGGGGCAGTGTAGGACAGTGAGTGCAGTGAGTGGGGACGTTAATAAAATATGCCTGTCATTTTGTAATTTCCATGCCATCTGTTCTGTCCATCCTTAATAAAACATAACCAGACATGAAAGAATTATTTGAGCCATAATTCAGGCAGCCTCTTAGATTCCTTTGTATTAAAAAACCTTAATCAAAGAAACAGTTCTTAGGCTTCACATACATTCCTGCTTAATTAAAATTGTTATCCGTGTGTTTAATCTTTGTCCTTGGACAATAACATTAAAACAACTTTGCCTTGATGTAGTAAAATAATTTTGAACGAAAACATCAAAAGGTTTTATCTGCATTGTAAAAGAAGAGTTAACCAATCAACATCCACACTACTTTGAGATTAAGAAAGCTACCACCTACCCCCTTTATCAGGGTTACCAACCATCAGCAAATTTATTGACAGCTTGTGTAAAAAAAAAAAAAAAGTGATCTTTACAGCTGTCTGTAAATGTCAGTTTGAGAAATATTATGTCAGTAAAAATCAGTCCTTTCTTCAGGCAGGTTTGTGTTGGCTCGGCAAGTGTAAGAAAAGACCTCTTGACAGCTTGATGCAGCACCAGCAGCCACTGATTCAGGCAGAGTTTGGAGCCAGTTGGGATTATTTCTAAATAGAAGCAGGCTGGAAGGAGCAGGCAGCCACATTTGCCAAGCCTGCTTCCTCTAGTTCTGGCTGTGGAATGATCTCAACAGAGCTCCGCCTGCCGCCTCTCTGCAAAGATAGGTAGTTGGATCACAGTGCTTGTCTCGTGTCAACAGCTCCTGAAGCCTGTGCCCACGGCCCCACAGCTACACTACTCTCCTCCTGAGCAACCTATCCTGCTCTTCTGCAGCAGCAGTTCTCCATCAGGTAACTTAAGGAGGGGGATTTGGGGGTGGGAGTACCCCTGCACTCTGTAGCGCAGCTCACACCCAAACCCTGCACGCTGTACTTAACACACACTCCTGGTATTTAATGCCCCTTTAAGACCCTCCCACTGTTCGTGCAGGAGGCAATACTACTGCTTCCCGAATGTGTTTTTTTTTTCTAGCTGAATGGAAATTTTGCATTGAAATACTGTGTCACTATCGCAAGCCAAGTATTTGGCTTGAGGCTGCTGTGCAGCCCCGTTGAGCTTAATGGGCAAGTTTGACAGGCGATGCTGCTATAAAGCTAAGCATTAGGGCCATGGCAGTGTGTACTCACCCAAGCAGCAGCTATTTTCATTTAATGGTAGGTGGTCAGGGAGCGGTTCTGTTTAATCATCCTCTTTTGGCCCACTCCCACTATTAGACACAATCCGCAATCCGGTCATGCCCATTGGTCTATTTGACATGCATAATAGAAATCGTTTTTCAACTGTAACTCAGCAGTGTGGCTGATAATGTCATGCTGTATCGATTTTCTAAATGTAAACCGGGCCAATTACCTGTTATGGGTATTGTCATTGTTTACAGATGGTGTTTATGTTTAAATATGATTGTTTTAGTTTCTAAAAAGGAGTTCTGTCATTTTCCCAGGTTGTCAGTAAATTTTCCATGTTCTGTCAGCAAAAAATGATGCAGGAGGTTGGTAACCGTCAATGCCATATGTCTAGAACAACAACATCAGGTGGTAACAGATACTGACACAGATGTAAAATGAATGAGCCAAAAGCTCTTACAATCTAGTGTCGTTTATTTGTTGTGATGTAAAAGCATGTTTCACGCTGAATAGTGCTTACTCAGTTATAACCTTTGAAGTGCTATTCAGTACTAAATGCATTAGAGACCTCTTACTGCCTCTATGTACCCTGTTGTAGCACAAAAAATCTAGCTGTCAGACTGACAGTTCAGACCCTGCCAATAATCAGAAGCCTATATTTATATTATATATATATATATATATATATATATTTTTTTTTTTTTATTGTGTGTGTAATATGAGAATCGCAATTTTTTTGGCTTAGAATAAAGATCACGATCTTGCAGCGTAACATCTTTCACATGATACAAAAAAATTGGGCTAACTTTACTGTTTTTTTTTTTTTTTACTTGATTGAAGTGTATATTTTGCCAAAAAATTGCGTTTGAAAGACCACTGCACAAATACATTGTGACATAAAATATTGCAATGACTGCTATTTTATTTTCTAGAGTCTCTGCTATATATATATATATATATATATATATATATATATATATATATATATATATATATATATATATATATATATACACATACATACATATATACACATACATATAACGTTTGGGGGTTCTAAGTAATTTTACAGCAAAAAATACTGATTTTAATTTGTAAGCAACAATTGTCAAAAAAGGTTTAGTCTTTAAGTGGTTAAACTGACCTCATTTACAGACCAAAGTTCTTCCCTTTGATCCCTAAAAGATGCATTGTATCTCTTCTCTATCTCTCAGTGCCTAGGAATGTTGATAAACATTTGTCAGATTTTTTTTTTTTTTTTGACAGCTCGGCTCTGCATGGTTTTAAAGAATCGAGGAAATGGCTGATTAGGATTGGGAGGGGGTTAAATTGAGATGACGATTTGGTATTGCCCTGACATATGTCTAGATACTGAAAAATTTGTCAAAAACAAGCAATTTAAAGGATAAGTGCACCTTCAGGAGCATGTTTTGTTTCACCAGTTTTAAGTGTGTAACATGTACCTGCTCCTGCAGCGGCTCGGCCAATCAAGCCCTCTGTGTGACAGCAATACAGGGAGAAGTTCCCCGTGCCATGTGTCACTTTTTTTTTTTTTTTTTTAAAGAGCGCAGCTGTGCGGTGCTCTGGCCACATGGCCGTGTCATTTATCCACAGAGTTCTGTGAATGAATCAGCTACAAATACCAACATACTTTGCAGATGTTGGCTTGTAGTTCTCAATAAACTACTATGGCGCTGTTGAGCGCTCTGGTAGTTCATTGATTCTTCACTGTCAGTGTAAAACTGGGAAATTTACACGGACAGTCTGCAGGAGTCCTGCATGGTACCATCAATCTGCTGATCGCTGGTGCAATGCTTTCAAGGCTCCTAAAAAATGGAACTCACAAATGGGACCCGGAAATGACAAATCCCCGGGAGCGGGAATTCTCCATTTCCGAGTCCCATTTGTGAGTTCCAAGCAAATGGTATATCCAGAACGAGGAGTGGATCGCACGCCAATAGGAGCTCAATATACCCATCCGCACAGGCTGTAGATACCTTAGTGCCGAGCTTGGCACAGGCACATGTGAGTGCAAATGTTATCACTTTTAAACCATTTTTATTAAAACGTACTACACCATAAGCGCTCTTCTTTGTGTCCCTGGTGGAGTCTGTTCCCAAATCCTTTGTCGGAGGGGGTCCCACAGTGCAGAGATGTTTTACCCAGGATCATACTGGTTTATTCAATAAAGCGTGTTTAGACCTACTGTAAAAAGTGGTCAAACACCTCTGGTGAGTTGCTATCTACCTCATGAGCCCTCATGATGAAGCATTTATTTGAAGATACTTCAAACCAGAAGAATCTTTAGATATTATGGTGTTGGGATTGTCATTTTGGACTTTTATAGTTTGCAGTTTGCATATGGTTCACTTGCACCAATATATATGTTGAATATTTTGTTGTTCATGATGATCTGAGCGCCAACACCTTTACGTTTGTTACATCACCAGTCTGGTTCCTACCATTTTAAAGGGGCAGCTAATCCTCACCCCAGGCACCATTACCAGGCACACTTCTTTTTATCCTTTAATGAGTTAAATGTTACATGTGTAAGTATGTTAGCGCTATATAGATCTATATATAAAAAAAAAAAAAAATCATACAAAATGTACCATTGAATCGGCTTTGCTCAACGTGGTTGACTGCATTCACTGCAACTCAGCTGCAATGGCTCAAGTGTCAAAATATTAAACTGTAGCACACAATGTACACTATATTACCAAAAGTATTGGGACACCTGCCTTTACACGCACATGAATATTAATGGTGTCTTAGTCTGTTGGGTTCAATATTGAGTTGGCCCACCCTTTGCAGCTATAACAGCTTTGACTCTTCTGGGAAGGCTGTCCACAAGGTTTAGGAGTGTGTCTATGGGAATGTTTGACCATTCTTCCAGAAGCGCATTTGTGAGGTCAGGCACTGATGTGGATGGGAAGGCCTGGCTCGCAGTCTCTGCTTTAATTCATCCCAAAGGCATTCTATCGGGTTGAGGTCAGGACTCTGCACAGGCCAGTCACGTTCCTCCACCTCAAACTCGCTTATCCATGTCTTTATGGACCTTGATTTGTGCACTGGTCCAAATCATTTTGTGGAGGGGCAGGGGTTGGGCTTGGCCCCTTAGTCCCAGTGAAGGGAACTGCTAAGGTGTCAGCATACCAAGATATTTTGGACAATATCATGCTCCCAACTTTGTGGGAACAGTTAGGGGATGGCCCCTTCTTGTTGCAAGTTGACAGTGCACAAACCAAGGTCCATAAAGACATAGGTGAGTGAGTTTGGGGTGGAGGAACTTGACTGGCCTGCACAGAGTCCTGACCTCAACCTGATAAAACACCTTTGGAATGAATTTGATTGGAGACTGCGAGCCAGGCCTTTTCATCCACATCAGTGCCTGACCTTCTGGAATGCACTTCTGGAAGGATGGTCAAACATTCCCACAGACTGGGGGGTGTACACTCGTGTCGCTCTGTGTGTCTGATTAGCACGTGGAGGGGCTATGGTGTGTCTCTGCAGAGAATCTCCCATCCTCTGGAATGGTAGAATAATCCGGGTATGCGTTGTTCTCTGAACAATGCAGAATAAAGATTCGCGCCAACAGTAAAAACAGGAGTCTTTGTGTGCGTTGTGGTCGGGGGCAGTGTTCATGAGTTCTTAGGCCAGCCATGTGGCTTTCTTTGTCTTACTGGAGAACACAGCTTAGAGGTACAAGGGGCGGGGAATCATACACACTGCCCCTGCCCAGACACGCCCATAAACTCCCCTAGTCATTATTCATTGGTTGAGATTTGTATAACTCCTCCTGTTTGCCTGTGCTTGATTGGCTGATTGTGAAGCAATCAAGCTTTATTATTATATAAATAAACATCGCGCCCATGGTCAGAGGCTGGCTGTTGGTGGAGCTAAGGATGTGAGGATGGTGGTCATGTCTGTGTTATTTGGGAAGATACGGGTGTACACAGAAGCATTATATCAAAAGGCTGAAAGGGTGATTTATTAGCGTAGGAGACATGGATTACGTGTAGCGTATGGGGGAATTTCCACGTCAGTAGGCACGTCAGACACTTTCTCATGGCACAGATTTCTTTATTTCAAACCAGGAAAGAGTCTCCACAACTTTGTGATCAGCAGCACTCATGCAGTACTTACATTCCAAGTTCTCAATATAAAGGTTCTCAAATTCCCTTTCTATTTGTCCAAAAAGATCCATGAGTGTATTGCGCACAGAAGATGGCAGCTTGGAATCCTACATAGGAAAAACAAAAAGGTAGAAAATAAGAATTTTACTCACCGTGGGTTTGATAATGCTGTCAAAATTATTTAAAAATGAGACAATACAAGTACAGTAAAACCTTGGTTTGAGAGTAACTTGGTTTGAGAGCGTTTTGCAAGACAAGCAAAATGTTTTAATAAATTTTGCCTTGATATACAAGCGATGTCTTGATATAAGAGTAGCATCATGTCACAACTGAGTATAAAAAAAAAAAAGAAGAGAGGCACCTCTAAGTGTAGAAATATGGTTACATTTAATGAAGGTACAACATTTAGCAACTTATTGCTACACTTAGAGGTGCCTCTCTTCTCTTTTATACTCTGTAAAAAAATTGCTTTGATACACAAGTGCTTTGGATTACAAGCATGTTTCTGGAACAAATTATGCTCGCAAACCAAGGTTTTACTGTATAACATGACACATAGGGAGGAAGAGTAGACACCACCTTGTTTTTCTCAATTCATATATTTGTGATATATATTTCTGAAGGCGTTCATATATTTGTGAAGTGTGCCCTAGTAAATATAGGGCATGGACAGTCCTATCAATATGTAATATATGAAAAAGATCAGCTTGATATAAATCTAATCAATGTATCAATGTTTTAAAAACAGTTTTCCCATGCATTGTTTGTAATTCTACATTCACATGGGGAAAGCCTTATTTTCTCATTAAATACACAGGCTGTGCATGTATTGCAATTCTACATATCCATTGTCTTTTAGGGATTCCCCATTCACAATATAATTACATCAGTCAGCAGACTCATTAAAAACAATGCATTCAATGCTTGTCTGATATCTTCTCTCAACTGCTATTATAGCCCAAATCCAACTTTTTTTATTATTATTGTAGAAAAAAAAGTTTACCAGCAGCTGTTGAAAGTAGCCCAGTAACCATTGCAGAATAGATATGCCCATGTAGTACAGTGTTATTTTAGAATATAAACTGACCTTTAATAATAATCTTCCATTCAGGAATCTCCCTTACTACAGGTATTGCCAGCTGTTGCTGTCCCGGGCAGAGAGCATATTGTATCACTCCGCCTGTGACAGGAGCCAGCGCTATACAGGAAGAATCGGCTTATGCGGCTCTGCTCCTTCCGCAGCCATGCTTCTTCTTTATTCAGAACACTGATGCTCTGGGATCTACTTGCCGATCTGCCATCCCAGAGCAGGAGATAGCGAGCCACATCAGAGGGCTCTGCAGACCACGTGGCCCACGGGCCAGTGTTTGGGCACCCCTACTTTAAGGAAAATGTTACAATAATACATACTTAATAGAATTAAACTACTTTTTCCTTTTAAATTATCTAAAGGGGTAGACTGTGGGGTAATTAGCACTGTTATTCCTAAATACTGTATTTTTCGCTACACAAGATGCATTTTTTCCCCCCCAAAAATGGGGTCTCTGCGTCTTATGGAGCGAATACTGGCCAGGTCCAACAACCCCCGTCGCTGCCATATTACAAAACTGGTCCGGCGGCAGCACGGCCGCCTCCCCCTGGGCCTGTCACTCACACAAAGCAGAAGACAGAGCAACCCGAGCGGCTGAATGGAGTATGGCCATGGGGCCGCTCGGGCTTCTCTGTGTTCTGAGTGACAGGTGGATGCATAAGAAATGTCAGTCTGTGCAAGGTGGAGGTGGCACAGGTAAAGCTGCATTTCATGGCATTGATTAGGCTGCATTTTATTGGCAAATTTCAAGCTGCATTTTATTGGCACAGGTCAGGCTGCATTTTATTGGCACTGGTAAATATTTTAGTACACTATTTGGTTCAGAATATTTTTTTTCTTGTTTTCCTCCTCTAAAACCTAGGTGCGTCTTATGGTCAAGGTGCGTCTTATGGAGCGAAAAATACAGTAGCTAATAGGACAAACAGAGGGAGCTATATAACAAATGATAAACAGGCAAAGCAATGAATCCAGGGACCAGGTTTCTAACTTTTGTCCCCCTCCAGTCTTCTATTTTTGCCCCTCTTTCTCTTTGTATCACCCCAGAAAGGCACACATAACTTCCCCTACATATGTACTTCGTTGTACCGCCATGATCAAGTGAATAGAGTGGAGGCAGAGATTACATAGGACTGCAGCAAGATTTATACATCACACTTGAAGAATGTACTAAATGCCTTATAATACAACAAAAGAATTAGTAATTAATACTTTCCCCAACCTCCTACTCTACAGAACATTCCCTTTTCTCTACAGTTCTCTTTACAACATTAAAAGGGATTAGTGATTTCTATGGATTCAGCGCTAAAGGAAATGGATAAAATTGCATCCAATAAAAAATGTCTAAAGTCGAATGTAGAAATTAGTCTAGCTTTTACATAATGCTCATCATTCTTTCACTTAGCCTAATTTCACATCCGATTGAGATTTTGCTATATAAAAGCAGACTATGCAGGGCCATTTTATACACCAAGCCAAAACACAAGAGTACTGCTAGATAGCTTGGAAGCAGCAGAGATTTTGTAAAAGACAACAACATCTTCAAATAAATGCCGCAGCCATGCAAGCCAAAGCATCCAAGTGCCACTGCCCTGAGAGCCATAGCATCCCATGGCCACTAGATGCAGCTGACGATCATAGGAAATAAATACATTCATCCTATGACTGTCAGCTACATCTAGTGAACACAGTAACAATCTCTCCTGCGCTCAGGTGTCCATGAACCAAACATGTGGTGCAACCGCCTAAAAAGGTAATGCCTACTGTCTTGCAGCCCTCCTTTGAACAATGGGTATTCAAGCTAGAAAAAAAACACATGAACCATTGCCCGCTTAGGCTCTGAAGAAAGGGGTGCTCCCCCGAAACGCGTTAGCCGTTTGCACCGGTTTGACCCTCTTGGCAATAGGTCCTGGTGTGTCGATTTACAGAAACAGCGCTGTTGCGCCCTTTTTAAAGCTGGTTATACAAGCTCGTTTGTGAGTATTATTTCTGCTGTTTTTATGCTGCATTAAAGTTTATTAGTGGTAATGCACTAGGTTGGTGCGCCCTCCTTCTTTTCTGTTTTTTTCTAGCTACATCTAGTGCCCATAAATCTGTATTTTTCCGATTTATGTGGCATTATGGGCACTAGATGGAGCTGACTGTCATAGGATGAACTATCCCTGATGTTACCCCTTCCCAGCCAGTATCATTAGTACAGTGACAGTGCATATTTTTAGCACTGATCACTGTATTGGCGTCACTGGTTCCCAAAAAAGTGTCAAAAGCGTCAGTGTCGGATTTATCCACCTCAATATCAAAGTCCCTGATCACCGCCATTACTAGTAAAAAAAAAAAAAAAAATTATAAAAATAAAAATTCCATAAAAATATCCCATAATTTGTGCACAAACCAATCAATATTTATGTAGTAGAATAAATATTGGCCTAAATTGATAATTGATGAAGAAATTTGATTTTTCACGTTTTTATTGGAAGTGTTTAACAGCAGAAAGTTGTTAAAGTTGTTAAATATTGTTTTTTTTTTTGTTTTTTTTTCAATATTGTCTGTCTTTTTTTGTTTATAGTGCAAAAAATAAAAACCGCAGAGGTGATCAAATACCACCAAAAGAAAGCTCTATTTGTGGGAACAAAAGGACATACATTTTTTTGGGTACAGCATCGCAGGACCGTGCAATGGTCAGTTAAAGTAAGGCAGTGCTGGGTCGCAAAAAATAGCCTGGTCATGAAGTGGTTAAAAAGTGTTATCTGGAGTTCAACTTCAAACTGTTTAGTGTATCTGAATCTGCTAGTACATCTAGCACTCTTCAAACCACAGACTGACAATGCTGCTGTCCAAAGGTGTCTCTGGTGGCACTCTAATACAGGAAGTGTGTTACTAGCCAGATCACCAGGGATAGACGGGGGTGGGGGTGGGGGGGTGGATAGTGCCTAAAAAGTGCAGCCACCACATCTAATGATTGGTAAAAAAAAAAAAAAAAATTAAATTATTGGTTTTGTGTTTAATACCGCTTTCAATTCAGAGGTGTATTGCTTTTCAGTGTCTTGAGCCCAGTCTAGCCACATAATTCAATGCAAAGATGAATCAACTTAGGAAAGCAATACATTGCAGCAGAAGTGGTGTTTAAACATGCAGTAATGTGGCAGGAAATTATTGACTGGAGGGAGATCAATAAACTGTGTGGGTCAGCATTCATTACAACTTACTTAGTCTATAGTACGCTGTCAGTGCGTGTACCATGGCTGCAGTTTATAAATGCTTTAATAATTACTATGGATGCATTATTTAAAAATGATTTCTAACAAAAAACTCATAGAAGAACATTTCCCTCCAGCCAACACCTGTGATCATAATTCATGATTTGACAATGCAATGCTCACAGCATTACAGCAGGTGGGAAACAACAATGACATTGTAAGTAATGCCTGCCATAGATGGTTAGAATCTCGGCCAGTTCAGCAGGGACCGGCCAATATTCGATCCGCGTATGGTAGGGCATTTGTTTTCATAAATTATTATTTGCCCGATTAATTGTTCCGATTAATCGGATAAAAATTTCAAAAAAGTGTGGTGTATAAATTTAGTTATTATGTAAAGTTTATATCATATATTTATAATAATAATAATAATATATCCAGAGTAGGATATACAGGGTATTTTACCTAGGAGATGAAGCTATATAAAGGGTGGAGAGGGGATATAAATCTTTTATATTTAGGTAGTACTAAAGGCCGAGACTTGTTTGCATGGATATAATCATTTTAAATAGAATGGACAATACTGGTAAACTTTTACTTTAAATGTAATCCCTTTTTGGCTTCCAGCTTCTCTGGGTTCAGATGTTGATCTTCCCTGCACAGAGCCCTGTTAACATGCAATTTTTTTCCTCTTTTAAACATGCCATTCTTACCTGCTCTGTGTAATGGTTTTTGGTTTTGCACACAGCAGCCTCAATCCTCATCTTCTGGGGTCACCCACTGGCACTTTTGGCTCCTGCTATCTTCAGAGTGCCCCTATCACAAGCCGCTTGCTATGGGGGGTACTTATGCGGGCTCGATTCCTAGCCGCACTGTGTGCTTCTGTTGATACACACAGTGCGGCTCGGCTCCGCCCCCTGCTTCCTCCTCACAGGCTGTGATTGACAGCAGCAGGTGCCAATGGCTCCCACTGCTGCATCGGAGTCCTGTGGGAAGGAGAAAGAGCAGTGCTGCTGCTCTCAGGTACAGCTCTAGATTGAGATTGGGATCAGGTAAGTATACATGGGGGCTGGTCATAGAAGGTTTTTTTACCTTAATGCATAGGATGCACTGTATTTCCTGATATGTAAACAAATAATGCATTCCATGTGCTGGTCAACTAATCGGCTGACCAACTAATCGATTATGAAAATAGTTGACAACTATTTTTACAATCCAGTCTAATTGATTACCTTATTTGCCGGCGCATAAGACGACCAGGGTATAAGATGACCCCCCTAATTTTACATTTTTTTCCTATACTCACCATATAAGACGACCCCCCTTACGAGGCTTCATATTTCCTTCTTCTTGCTGGAGCCATACTGCGCTGAGCCAATCACAGCAAGCGATGTATTCTATTAATGAATACAAAGCCTGCTCGGATTGGCAGAGGCTGTAACATCATCAGCCTGTGCCTCTCTGACTCTCAAAGCCAATCCGAGCAGGCTACTGTATGTAGCCTGCTTAGATTGGCAGAGGTTGTTACTCCAATCTAGGCAGGCTACTGTATTCATTAATAGAATACATCGCTTGCTGTGATCGGCTCAGCGGTGTATACTGAAGCTACATGCAGTATTACCGCACATTCACCATCCGCCGGGCTGACATCAGGCGTACAGCATTTTGTAAGTTGACACATCGATCGACTTGGGGACCATCAGCATGTCGAATTTCTAGCATGTGATTATTGCCAGTGGCCTTAGCCGCTAGCAATAATCATTGTGTTCTCCCAGCAGGAAAAAATTCTGCGGGAGAACAGAATAGCTCCGTGGGAGGGATGCCTCATCAACACTAACTGGGTTGATGGGGAATTAAAGCAATATTTTCTTTCCTGCAACCCGTGGTTGCAGAGAGAGAAAGAAGATCGCACAATTTATGGCCTGCCTTACAGCAACCAGCTTTTTTCAAATCTGCTAAATCTGTTAATTGGTCGCTATGGACTACTATACTGTCAATTCATACACACAAGATGGGGAAATTAAATCTGTAATTAAAAGCTATTTAATTTAAAAGTAACCTGAGAGAACAAAAAGAAAAATTCCCATCCAGGAGGTGTCTAAGACAAGGTGGAGCGGTGGGCAGAATTTTTCCCCCCAGATAGATCATAAAGAAATACACTATGGAGCACGTGTTTAAATAAAAGCCAATTCTTTATTTTGCAGGGTGATAAATTTAAAGATTGCTAAACCTTCTAAAAAGGACAGCTGTTTGACTTTCTGGCTTCGATATTTGCAGAAGAAAAGTATGTCACCAGGTCACCAGAACCGCTCAGTAAGCAGAGTTTTTATATAGTCAGCGTGAAAGACATGCAGCATTTCTAGCTGCATAAGGTCCCCATCATCAGGAAATCATGACACTTCATCTCTGAAATTGTGCAACCAGTTTTAATCACTACAGGGCTCAAAAAAAAGTTCTGATCAACATATGGCGTTCATCTGGAAAATGATCTTCTCAGGTTTAGTCATTTCCATGTCACGTATCCAGAACAAGCATGCAACAAGTGAAGCCAGAGTCAAGTTCCTTTTTTCAGGGACCAGGAGACCCTAAATTCAGTACAACAGGGAACCAGTATTTTTTTTTTGAAGGTAAGGTCAAAAGGCACACTAAGCAAAATTGATGCACACAGAGAACACAGCCTACCTACAACAAGCTTTTAGGAAGCACACCACTTGCCGACCACCTAACTGGGAAATTATGTCATGACTCTGACGTTAAATACTGGGGGTTATGCCCAAACCCCGGTATTTTCTTTTCCCTTACCTTTTCCAGATTCACCGCGGGATCACTTTTAGAAGTGGCGTGAGAGGTAACCCCCCCCCTTTCTCGGGCTTAAGGGCTTATGTTGCCAATCACTGAGCCTGGGAACCATCCGGCACCGTCGGTCTGCTTGCCATAGAGATAAGCGATAGCAAGATGGCCACCTCTCATCTCTATGCCCTTGGAGGACCGTAACGATGTCATACATCACTTCCGGTGTTCTGTCAAAAGAGGCAACTTGTCAAAATCTCCAATTACGCCACTTACAGTGACTCTCCAGCAGCAGTAATTGCAGATTGACGACTTGGCTGTTCACAGAACACCGGCAGCGTATACACTACGTTACACGACAAGTTGGCTGTTTTGACAGAACACTGGCTAAGGAGTAAAAAAAGTTGTCACCGCCTTGGAGGCAGCCACATTGTTGGTTACTAGCGTGTGGACTAACAATGTCCACTCATTATATTGTGTACTGCAGTGTATACGCTGCCGGTGTTCTGTGAAAACAGTAGTCAAAATCTGCAATTACTGCTACTGGAGTGTCACCGGACAAGGCGTGGTATGGGATTTTGGCGAGTTGGCTGTTTGGACAGAACACCAGTTCTCGGACCATGTAAACCATGTTTTATTTTTTTTCGTAGCCTCCCTGGCGGTTTTCCCGAGTGTGGCTCAGGGTTAAAATTCAGGACCATTAGCGGTAACCCCGAGCCACACTCGGGATTACATCGCAGGATCCTGGTGTGGCTTTTCTTACCTTGTCACCGGGATCCTGCGATGTCCCCCGCTGTGTCCGTGGGCTCCGTCCTCCTCCGAAGCCTCTCCGTGCCAGGCTCCGTTCCCTGCGAGCGTCGTGACGCACGGGGGCGGAGCCTGGCAACAAATTCAAAAAATTGTAAAAATCATAACACATACAGTACTGTAATCTTACAGATTACAATACTGTATGAAATCATTTCACATCCCTTTTGTCCCCAGTGCTTTGGCCCATGCCCTGCATGCAGTTTTATGTTATATATATACTGTTCTTTCTGCCTGGAAACTGGAGATTGTCCATAGCAACCAAAAAGTGTCCCTTTACGTCAAAAGTGGCTTTAGACCAGCTAGAAAACAGCGATAGTAAATTAGAACACTTGTAGAATTGGACGATAGTGAATCGTGGGGAAATGTATTTTATTATCATTATTTTTTTTTTTTTTTTTTTATATTATAATTTATGTTTTTGTGTTTCAAACTTTATCATACCCGGGATATCTACTAGACTCTTGTTTGGACAGATTTAAGTGTGTTATTGTTAAAAATTACAGACCTACAATATAGAATGCCAAATTTCCATGCAACATAATTGTATCGCTTTCAGCACCTAAAATCCGAAATAATCACACCGCCAGGGAGGTTAAAGCAAAAGAATTTTTTTTTTTTTTTATCTGTTGCTTTTAAGGGTAGAGGAGCAATTAGGGTTTTTTTAGACCCCAGATCTCTCCATAAAGAGGACCTGTCATGCTGTATTGTTATCGCAAGGGATGTTTACTTTCCTTGCGATAGCAATAAAAGTGATCAAAAAAAATTTTGTTTAAAGGGACATTGTAAAAACATTGTTAAAAAAAAATGTCATTAAACCACCCAGTCCCTACGTGCAGTAGTGAACGCACACTTAGGTCACGCCCATATATGTAAACACATGAGGTATCGCAGCGAATGTCTGAGCGAGAGCAATAATTCTTGCAACAATGTTAGACCTCCTCTGTAATTGTAAACTGGTAACCTGTAGAATTTCTTAAAGCATTGCCTATGGAGAGCACCGTAGTTTGGCGCCATTCCAGAAGTGCAAGCAATTTTAAAGCGTGACAAGTTAGGTATCCATTTACTCAGCATAACATCATCTTTCATAGTACACAACAAATGGGGTATATATTATGTTTTGTTTCTTTTTGTAATTCATTTAAAGTGGATGTAAACCCTCCATATACCCAGTGAAGGGAACAGACTCAGATGATACACAGAGATGGAACAAATCTCCCTATATAAGTTTTACATGTATATATGCTGTCTTCACCTTGATATACTGTTTAGAAAGTGAACGTCCTGTTAGAATTTTCACTTTCTGATTCCCCTGTAGGAGGAGATCATTGCTAGACACTGTGAGAGACTGTGAGACAGCTGATTGGAGGGAAGGCACCCCCCCCCCACACACACACACACACACACACACACACACACACACACACACACGCAGAGGTTGCCTGTGTATAGTTTAGCAGTGTGCTAGCAACCCCCTCCTATCTCTGGGCCTCACAGAGTCTTGTCAAAAGTTGACAAAAGTTGATGGCAGATAACAGACAAAAGGAGCACAACAAAGTTACAAGAGACAGGGCTTTGAAAAGAGATAAGAAAACAGATAAATGTGCCCAGCACAAATTTCGTGAATCGGGTTTACATCCTCTTTAAGTGCATTTTTTCCAAATTGCATTTGAATAACTGCTGTGCAAAAACCGTGTGACATAAAAAAAAAACTACAAGGACCACCATTTTATTCTCTAGGGTCTCTGCTAAAATAATAATAATAAAATAAAATTATATATATGTATATATATATATATATATATATATATATATATATATATATATATATATATATATATATATATATATATATATATATATATATATTTATTTGGAGGGGTGCTAGGTAATTTTCTAGCAAACAATACAGATTTTTACTTGTAAACAACAAAATGTCAGAAAAAGGCTGTGTCCTTATAGGGTTACTCTGTATTCATTAGTAAACCACGGATTTGTTTTAATGCAGCAAGTGTAAGGACTCACATTTGGCTAGATTTCAGACTATTTTAAACCCGTGTACATCAGCAGTGTGACTAAGAGGAAGGAACAATGCTGGAAGTCAGATGAGCTGCATGCAAATATGATTTAAAGTATTAAGCTGAAAGGAACAAGAGAACAGAGTGAGCAGAGTAATGACCTCATCAGTCTCCTCTGGTCCTTCACTCTCCAATTAGCAGACTGGGGCTGGAGTGCTGTTAGCAGGAACAAGGCATATTAAGTCAGCCCTGGACAAAAGATTGGCTGCAGGCAATACTGGTGACTAGTCTTGGACCTTCCCCATTTTTAAAATTTTTTTTTTTTGGGCATAGTTCCTACTGTTTAAGTTCACTTTAACAAGGAGGGGAAAAAAAACAGACACTGAGATAGAAAGCACACTCTCTATTTCAGTTCTTCTGTGTAAGCTTTGCGATCAACCAAAAGCATAAAAAAAAGGGCAGTTTGCATAGATACATTTTTTGGAGCTGTCCTGAGGTGGAATGTAAGCTGCTCTCTCTATGAAGCCGATTATATTTAAAGGATAAGTTCACTTTAATCATAAATGCACATTTTTTGCAGGTAAAAAAAAATAGAATTTTTTTTTTCTCTTAGGAGCCAGAAGTGCATTGCACCTGCAATCCGCAGATCGCTGGTGTAATACCAGGCTTATGCAGACTCTCAGTAAAGCTGTCTGTCCGTAGCTCCTGTACACAGTTACTGGAGAACAGGGTGATCAATGAACTAAGAGCACTCATCAGTTCCCTTGCAGTTCATTGAGAATTACAAGCCGCCTGCCGCAATGGCAGACGGTACTTGTAGTTCATTGAATCACAGAATTCTGTGAATGGATGACGTGGACATGAGGGTGGAGCCCCACATGGCTACACGTTTTTTAAATCATGACAGCAGGTGTGGGAAGAATATCCCCCACCGGCTGTCACAATAGAATCAGCAGTGCCCTAAATACGGTGTAACATGTAACATGTTCAGAAAGGTGATTTTAGTCTGAAGAATTGAGGAGATTTTCATTTTAACACTATTCTCCATTGTATCTTTTCAACATCCCAAATGTTGGAATAAATCACGTTATCATGCCATAGAACATCAAAGTACTCGGGTTCAGGCATAAATGTAGCTCTGCATAAGAGATTCTTATGGGCAAGACAGAAAAAATTCACCTTAACCTCAGCAATTACAAACTGCAAGCAGACTGTTTTAAACAATACCTTTATAGGAGCAATAATTCACAGGCAGAAGGTCAATGCTTTCTCCCAACACACAATGGATTCTACTTTCTTCTCCTTCATGATATTGACATTTAAAGTAAAAACTAGTGGTAGAAATGCTGACGTGCTGCAGAAATACATCATACTAGTATTGTCTATTTTACAATGGGAACTCAGGCCGGGTTCACACTGGTACGACAAACGCTCTGACATTGGGAGCTCATGTTGCATGACGTGTGAAAAGCAATGTTTTTATATGGGAGCCGTCTTAACTGGTCCGACACAAGTCAGTCCGACTTTGAAAATGCTCCCTGCACTACCTTGGTCCGACTTTCCTACTTCAGCCCATTGGATGTCACTGAAGCCGGATCGCGGACTTAACTGATCCGACTTTGGCTAGCGACTTGTACTCCGATTATCTTAAAGGGGAACTCTACGCCAAATTTAAAAAAAAAACGGCATAGGTTCCCCCTCCAAGACCATACCAGGCCCTTCGATCAAGCATGGATTTTAAGGGGAATCCCCCACGCCGAAATTACGGTGTGGGGTCCCCCAAAGAATTCATACCAGACCCTTATCCAAGCACATAGCCCGGCAGGTCAGGAAAGGGGGTGGGGACACCCCCCCATCCCCAGAACCATACCAGACCGCATGCCCTCAACATGGGGGGGGGGTGTGCTTTGGGGCAGGGGGACCTTGCACCCCCCACCCCAAAGCACCTTGTCCCCATGTTGATGAGGAGAAGGGCCTCTTCCCGACAACCCTGGCCATTGGTGGTCGGGGTCTGCGGGCAGGGGGCTTATCGGAATCTGGAAGCCCCCTTTAACAAGGGGGCTCGCAGATCCTGGCCTCCCACCCTATGTGAATGAGTATGGGGTACATTGTACCCCTACCCATTCACCTATTAAAAAAAAAAAAAAAGTTTCAAAAATAAAACGCAGTATACAGGTTTTTAAAGTAATTTATTAAGGCAATTCCAGCATCTCTTCCGATTTCTTCTCCCCTTTCCAGCTCTTCTGCCTCCTCCGCTGATGTCTTCTAGCCCTCTCCGGTTCTTCTCCCTCTGTCCTCTGTCTTCAGCCTCTGCCGGGTCTTCTTCGATGTCTTCTCGCTCTTTTGCCGGGTTTTCTGCGCTTAAAATCCATACCAGACCGATGGGCCTGGTATGCTCTTGGAGGGGGAACCCATGCCGTTTTCCTTTAATTTTCAAATTTGCCGTGGAGTTCCCCCTAAAGATTCACAACGACTGTTGTGTGGTACCAGTGTGAACCCAGCCAAAACCACAATTATTTAACCTGGCCTGCATACCTGTAATTCATTAATTAAAGCCAATGCTTACTATAAAAAAAAAAAAAAAAAAAATCAGCACAAGGGACATTACTTGTAGTGTGACGCATCCTTTGTGCTGCTGTCCACTGATGTAGGTAAAATTTTCCTCCTCCAATGCCCCCCACCCCCATAATCTTCTGGCATGGCAGGGGTTAACAGAACTGAGCAAGCTGTGGCAGACATTCATGAAGAGCGTCCAACTATGCCCAGCCTTTCTGTCCAGCTCCTCCATTATTAGAAGCTATGAATGAATGAAATGTGATCTATGAATACCATTCTATGCATGAAATGTGATCTATGAATACTATTCTATGCATGAAAGGTGATCTATGAATGGAGTGGTGGACGTTTCAATCATCCGCCCATCCTCCATTTATAGATCAGGTTTCATTCATAGAAGCTGTATTACAGTGGAATGGGCAGGCATAGTCGGCCACGCTTGATGAGTGTCGGTCACAGTTCTCTCAGTTCTATTAACCCCTGACATGCTGGCAGATTAATACGTCATGGGGTGTAGGGGATTGGAGGAGGAAGATAACAGGAAAAAGAGGACACAGCAGCACAAGGGACACATCACACTGACGGTAAGTAATATCCCTTGTGCCGAATTTTTTTATTTGCTTTTTTTTTTTTTTTTTTTTTTTTAAATTAAGCAGGGTATGAACTGGCTGAATTTTGGTCCGTTTGTACCGCTGTCAGTGTCCCCCATGTCAGAATCCAATAGAACAGCAGGAGAGATCCCTACATCACTGCTTGTGTTGATTGGGAATCTGCATGTTTTTTTTGTTCAACCTCTTGGCTGAATGAAAAAAAAATTCAACATGTATACATGAACCCTGCGAATCCACTGTGAGTTCCCGTATCGCACCAACTCACACGGCAGTTCACACTACCACATGCGAACTGCTGGGGAGTGTCAATACACTGTTAACGACACCCCCAGTTCAGCTTGCATATCGCACTGCGAACTGACAGTTAGGACATGAATCGAATCGCACAAGTGTGAACACCCATGCGATCCGATTCTGGTCCGAACAGAAAAAAGGGTCCTGTGCGTGTTTGGACTGAATGCGGTGCGATATCAGCCATACTATCTGTATGGCTGAAATTGCATCGCACACACATCGCATGTGGTGTGAACAGCAGAGTTCTGCGAATCTCATGAGACGTCTGACATCGCAGCAGTGTGAACCGGGCCTTACTGTACATCACACTGCATGATGCTTTATCTTACAGGTCCAACAGACCACAGTGAGCTAAATTCGTTGAGGCCGTCCTATTCTTTAGTCCTTTGATGTTTATTTCAAGGCAGTGGCTTAACCTTATCAACCTGCAAGAGGAAGTTCTGTTAGTGGCAGGATCTCCTAGTAAGAAACTTTGCAACGGATAAAAACCAATTTTGCTTAAAAAACTGTATACATTGAGATATGATGGTGTATGGTGTATACATACACTTAATTGGGGGTAAGGTTTTAAAAGTGCACTAATACTGTAATGCAAATAAGTAAGGAACAGCAGGGCATACGTGTACATTACCCAAGCTTGCAAAATTAAAAAAGACAAGAAAAAATAATAAACGGTGGGGTTGATTTACTCAGGGTGCAAAATCTGGTGCAGCTGTGCATAGAAACCAATTGGCTAATTTCAGCTTGTTAAAAAAAAAGATAAAAAACCTTCAGAGTGCAGCAGCACCCCCTAATACTTACCTGAGCCCCATCTTGATCCAGCGATGTTGCACAAGAGCCTTGGCTGTCCGGGACTCTCCCTCCTGATTGGCTGAGACACAGCAGTGGGCGCCATTGGCTCTCGCTGCTGTCAAAGTCAGTGAGCCAATGAGATAGAGGGTGAGGCCGAGCCGCGGCTCCAGGCTTTCACACTGGAGCGGTGCTCTGGCAGGGCGTCAGAAAAAGTCCTGCCATCAGCTTCTTTGGAGCGGTGAACTCAGCGCTCCTCCACCGCTCCTCCCCATTGAAATCAATGGGGCAGCGCTGCGATACCAGCTGCGTTTTGCGGGCTGAATTAACCCCTTTTCGGCCGCTGGCAGGGGGTTCAAACTGCCCGCTAGCAGCCGAATAGCGCGGCTAGAAATAGCGCTGTTTACCGCTGACGGCACAGTGTGAAAGGGGTCTAAGTGTAAATGTGAGATCTGAGGTCTTTTTGACCCCAGATCTCACATTAAAGAGGTTCTGTCATGCTTTTTTTCTATTACAAGCAATGTTTACAAATTTTTTTTTTTTGTTTTTTGTTTTTTAAAGGGACAGTGTAAAAAAAAAAAAAAAAAAAAAAAAAAGTAAAACAAAAAACCTGATTTTAACTTGTAAACGACAAGTTTGAAAAATAGGCCTGGTCCTTAAGTGGTTAAGCTTTGACAAAAAAAAAAAAAATCTAGAAGCTGATTGGTTTCTTTGCACCAGATTTTTCACTCTCCAGTTTCAGTAAATCAACCCCAATGTGTCCAGCTGATTAGATTTGTCTTGCAGGACTGTTTGGGCCCATTCAAACCAGCAGCACATTATACTCTAAAAGCCCTTTCACACTGGGGCGATGTGGGCGCCGGCGGTAAAGAGACGCTATTTTTAGCACCGCTTTACTGTTGTTTTAGCTGGGTTATTCGTCCGCTAGCGGGGGCGGTTTTACCCCCCCTGCTAGCGGCGAGAAAGGGTTAAAACCACCACAAAGCGCTGCTGCAGCGGAGCTTTGCCGGCAGTATAGCCGCGGTGCCCCATTCATTTCAATGGGCAGGAGCGGTATACACACGCTCCAAAGATGCTGCTAGGAGGACTTTTTTTACCGTCCTGCCAGCACACCGCTCCTGTGTGAAAGCTCTTGGGGCTTTCACACTGGAGTGTGAGGAGCGGCTCTTTCAGGGCGCTTTGCAGGCGCTATTTTTAGCGGTGTAGCGCCTGCAAAGCGCCCCAGTGTGAAAGGGTTGTTAGACTCTTTTCACACTGTGCCGCCACCGGCATCAGCGGTAAAGTGTCGCTATTTTTAGTGGCACTATTTGCCCGCTAGTGGGGGCGGTTTTAACCCCCCCACTAGCAGCCGAAAAGGGGTTAAATCCGCCCGCAAAATGCCGGCGGTATCGCAGCGCTGCCCCGTTGATTTCAATGGGGAGGAGTGGTGGAGGAGCGATGAGTTTACCGCTTTCACCACTCCAAAGAAGCTGCTGGCAGGACTTTTCCTGATGCCCCGCCAGCGCACCGCACCAGTGTGAAAGCCCTCGGGCTTTCACACTGGAGAAAATGGAGCAGCTGTTTTAGGGCGGTTTGCAGTCGCTATTTTTAACGCTATAGCGCCTGCAAAATGCTCCAGTGTGAAAGGGATCTAACACATGCAGCTGCTGGTGTGCATTACAAGACAGCGTCATGCATTCTTGAAATACATTGCACTAGTCATCTTTTTTAACTTGAAATGTCATTGAATAAATATAACATTCATCTTTATGAGCCTCAGTTCCCCATGATTTGGTGTAGTGTGTCCCAACATGCTGTGCTGCGTAAGACTGCACCGTGTCCTAGTTTTTCTTTTTATGCACACAATGCACAGTGGTGTATATGAAACTAATAGGACAAAGGAAACATTCTTTGTCTATGTACTGGGCAAGGCTGTTCAGCAAGCCCAGTGCATATATTGTAAATGGGCCCCCAAACTCTTCCAACTGCCATGTATCATCAAAACAATACAAAATGAGCCAAAAGTCACTTTGTACAGTGTATGCTAACACACCAAGGACTAAATTAACTTGAGGTTGTCCAGTTCCCACCCTCAGCATAAGATATAAAGCTAAACAAAATATGCTAAAACTAAAGTCATTGGCCAGCAATACTTCTTTATTATTGATGTATGATAGAGATAATCAGTCCCGGGTTTCTGTTGCTTAAAATCACAGAAATAAAGCCAATAGAGATAATAGAGATAATAGAGATAATGCTATGATTGAGCTGCATGCAGGAAAACTACTGCACTGGTGTTAGTTTACAGTGGGTGATAGCATGAAAAGCTGCATCTAGCATAACTTCAAACCTTTACATTATTAGACAGGATTTACACTGCATCCGGAAAGTATTAACAGCGCTTCACTTTTTCCACATTTTTTACGTTACAGCCTTATTCCAAAATGGTTTACATTCATGACAATGTGAAAGAAGTTTGTTTGAAATCTTTGCAAATTTATTACAAATAAAAAAATCCCATGTACATAAGTATTCGCAGCCTTTGCTCAATGCTTTGTTGAAACCCCTTTGGCACCAATTACAGCCTCAAGTCTTTTTGAGTATGATGCTACAAGCTTGGCACACCTATTTTTGGGCAGTTTCTCCCATTCTTCTTTGCAGGACCTCTCAGGCTCCATCAGGTTGGATGAGGAGCATCGGTTCACAGCCATTTTCAGATCTCTCCAGAGATGTTCAATAGGGTTCAAGTCTGGGCTCTGGCTGGGCCACTCAAGAACACTCACAGAGTTGTCCCATAGCCACTCCTTTGTTATCTTGGCTGTGTACCTAGGGTCGTTGTCCTGTTGAAAGATGAACTGTCGCCCCAGTCTGAGGGAGGTCCAGAGCGCTCTGGAGTAGGTTTTCATCAAGTATGTCTCTGTACATTGCTGCACTTGTCTTTCCCTCAATCCTGACTAGTCTCCCAGTTCCTGCCTCTGAAAAACATTCCCATGGCATGATGCTGCCACCACCATGCTTCACTGTAGGGATCACTGATCACTTCTCTTGGTCAGAGTCCTTCAGCTGCAAACTCCAGATGGGCAGTCATGTGCCTTTTACTGGGGAGTGGCTTCTGTCTGGCCACTATACCGTACATGCCTGATTGGTGGAGTGCTGCAGAGATGGTTGTTCTTCTGGAAGGTTCTCCTTTCTCCACAGAGAAACGCTGGAGCTCTGTCAGAGAGACCATTGTGTTCTTGGTTACCTCCCTGACTAAAGCCCCCACCCCACCAACCTCCCGATAGTTCAGTTTTTGCCAGGCGGCCCACTCTGGGAAGAGTCCTGGTGGTTCCAAACTTCTTCCATTTACGGATGATGGAGGCCACTGAGCTCATTGGGACCTTCAATGCTGCAGAAATTTTTCTGTACCCTTCCCCAGATCTGTGCCTCAATACAATCCTGTCTCAGAGGTCTACAGACCATTCCTTGGCCTTCATGGCTTGGTTTGTGCTCTGACATGCACTGTTAACCTTATATAGACAGGTGTGTGCTTTTCCAAATCATGTCCAATCATCTGAATTTACCACAGGTGGACTCCAATCAAGTTGTAGAAACATCTCAAGGATGATCAGTGGAAACAGGATGCACCTGAGCTCAAATTTTGAGCGTCATGGCAAAGGCTATGAATACTTTTGTACATGGGATTTTTTCATTTTTATTTTTGATAAATTTATATATATATATATATATATATATATATATATAACAAAAATACCTATACTTATTTGCTCTGTGCAATGGTTTTGGGGGAGCGCGCATGGCTCCCCCTCTTCATCGGGGCCCCCCACGAAAAGCCACGTTCCATGGGGCACCTGTGCGAGCTAGCTCCCGAATCACGCTGCTGTGTCCATTGACACAGACAGCAGGACTCGGCCCCGCCCACCAGATTTGACTGACAGCAGTGGGAGCCAATTGCTCCTGATGCTATCAATCTGCCCAATGAGGAGAGAGACAGCGGCGGGAGCCGCTACGCTCGTGCACATCACTGGATCAGATGCGTTCAGCTAAGGAAAAGGGGGAGGAGTGGGGGGAGCTGCAGCACGGAAGGATTTTCAACTTAATGCAGAATGTACTGGTGACACAAAAGGAAGTTAGAAAGCCTTCCCAAAATGATGGGGAATCCCACCCTGGACATCTGTTACTGGCACGAGTCATCACAGGGAGATTTCTCCATACTTCTCAGGTGATGGTTGTAGGATTTCCCCGTATTTTCTGTTCCTGCAAAAACCATACAACTGTGACAACAGAGACAAAGAAATATATACCTAAAGGAGGTTCTAACCATCCGCACTAACGTTTTGGCTGCAGTTCTGTTAGGGCCCATTCACATGCAGGTATGCATTATGTTCAGTATAACACGTGCCTGCTGGCAAATGTTGTGATGGGTCGTGTTTAAAACCATTTCTTTTCTCTTTTTTTTTTACTTTATTGAAATGTCACAAAACGACATTCCAATCATTTCTACGCATAGCAGCACTTTGTGATGCAATGTTATGCATCGCAACACACTGCACAAAATGCAGATGTCCTATTTTTTTTTCAGCATGCATCGCTGCAACTTCACTAATAAAACAAAGGCAAATTGCCCTGTCTATGTGTTGGGCGAATTCGGACATCACAGCTCAATGCATATGGTATGAATAGGCTCTTAGGCAAGGTTCACACATGTCCAGCTGCGGTTTGCAGTCAGTATTTAAAAGGAGTCCGGTGCAGCTTTGTTCACCAGTTCAGGTGGGAATTTTTACTTGAATTTGTAACCTAAACCAGACACAAAAATCACACAGGACTCTTTTCAAAAATAGACTGCGGCCGTCGCCCCCGGACATGTGTCAAGCGGCTCTATTGCAAGGCAGCCTAGTTCACATGTTATGCGATTTGGATGCGGTTCAAAACGCCTAACCGAGCCTTAAAAGTGTTACTAAACCTACAACAGTAACATCAGTCTGTATTGGCAGTAAAGCATGCTTGTTATAATTACTGTGGAACCTAAGGGGTTCATCCTCCACATTGTGTAAAAAGGTTGTTTTTTAGCCTGTCTTCTCCGATCCTCCCCTTCTTACACTGTCCCCTAACTATCTCTTGATAAGAAAGAGCCTTGGAGTCACTCTACATGTTCTCAGTTTGGTGTGCATTGCTAGAGAGTGCTTTTTTATTTTCTTGGGAGGGTTCAAAGGATCGGCACAGGGCCAATCAAGCAATGTCAAGACAGAGGGTCAGGGGTCATACAGCCTCATAAGACAGTCAGCGTAGAATGAAAACTCCTCCTACAAGCTTTAACCAGACACTGATAGAAGTCACAAGACTGCTATAACTGCTGATGAGAAAAGGTATTTAGCCGTTTATATTTTCTAAAATAATTGCATTTCCATGTTCTGTGTACTGTGGGAGACCAGATATAGTGAATGAAGGGTCCTGGGTGTTCTAACACTTTAAAGAGAAAGAAAATGTGTGGTACAATCTACAAGCGTGTGAAGAAAACAGAAAAAACAAATACAAATCACAGCTAGACAAAACTTGCCAAAAATGGTCATAAAAAGGAAATGAGGAAACAAGACATTATAAACAAAAAGGGTTATCAGACAGTACACAAATCAATCCAATGTACACAGAGGGCTTGGGAAAGAATCTCTGATTTTAGTAACGATGATTTTTAGCAACAAAATGTAAAAACATGAAATACACTTCAGGGAAAAGTAGACGGATTATACTGAACATTTATCAGAACATAAATAGGCTGCTACATATCAACTCCCCAAATTATACAAATTACGCAGTTTATAGCGATCGATGTTTTCTGATTAGTTATTATAGATGACAACTTTAGTCTTTGTTTTACCGCCCCACAGCTTTCACTGGCCTGTTCTTATTCCCAGTGAACGGACTTGGTACAGACCATAAAATAGACAGGGATAGGAAAATCACTCTACAAATCAGACAATCTACAAGGAAATATCCGAGTGAAACAAAAACGTGGGATTTGCAGGTTCTACAACTCCTATGTAATTATGATTCATATCCTGTATTGTAAAAGATCAGAAAAGGCCCGTGTGAACATATTTAAAGTGATAGTAAAGTCTCGTGTTTTTTTTTTTTAGTTTATTTTTTAAACATATTCCACTTATCTGCTCTGAGCAGTGGATTTGCACAGAGCAGCCTGGATCCTCCTCTTCTTGGGTTCCTCGCCGACGCTCCTGGCCCCTCCCTTCTGCCAAGTGCCCCCACAGCAAGCAGCTAGCTATGGGGGGCACCCGAGCTGAGCCACTGCTCTGTGTGTCCATTCTGTCCCTTCTCTTCTCATTGGCTCACTGACTTTGATTGACAGCACCGGGAGCCAATGGTGCCCGGTGCTGTGTCTCAGCCAATCAGGAGGGAGAGTCCTGGGTAGCCGGGGTTCTCATGCAACATCGCTGGATCAAGATGGGGCTCAGGTAAGTATGAGGGGGGCTGCAGCACACTGAAGGTTTTTTCTCTTAATGCATAAAGAGAAAAAACCTTCTGCCTTTACAACCACTTTAAGCAAATTCAAAATAACTCGCACTATGACAATTCATGTTCGAGTTAGGATTTAAAATTTGGGATTTTTTTACTTTTACTCTCAGTAATAACGATAAACAGGACAAACAGAGGGCGAAATCTCCCTAATTGGGTACCATTAAAATTTGACAGGTGTTATCTGTGGTCTCATAGGGGAGACCATGTTGTCACACGGAGGACGATTTACGAAGACTGGAGCACACAGAATCAATTTCTAACTTCAGATTTTTCAGTTAAATAGGAAGTAAAGTCTTCCTCTTTAATTGTACCTACAGGTAAGCCTATAATATGGCAGTGTACAGTGAATACTTGCACCGTATGGGAGATATTTACTGGGTACCCCCCCCCCCCAAATGTGGCATGTCAGGGGGTCACCAGCACTTATAGCGGTTCCATTTTTGGCTGGAACTCTGCTTTAAAGCGATTGTAAGGCCTCATGCACACCGGATGTTATAAAATGCCAGTGGCGTTATCTGTAGAAAGCTGTAGAATGAGTTTTTCAGCATTTTTGCAGTAGCTTTTGTTTTTAAGCTTTTTTTTAGAGTTAGAACATTTTTACAGCTGAAAAACCCCTCTCAAAACCCACTAGTTCTGGAGGGGGTTTCCAGCCAGAAGAAGCCCCTGCCAAAAACTGCTGAAAACAGCCTATGTGTGCATGGACACATAGGATAACATGATGGGGAGTTTATTGGCTGCAAAAAAAAAAAAAAACACCTGGATCCAAAAACTGTAGCTGTAAAAATGTCCAGTGTGTACCCCCTTCCTGACCAGAGCACTTTTTGCGATTCGGCACTGCGTCGCTTTAACTGACAACTGCGCGGTCGTGCGACATGGCTCTCAAACAAAATTGACGTCCTTTTTTTCCCACAAATAGAGCTTTCTTTTGGTGGTATTTGATCACCTCTGTGATTTTTATTTTTTGCGCTATAAACAAAATAAGAGCGACAATTTTGAAAAAAAAAGCATTATTTTTTACATTTTGCTATAATAAATATCCCCCAAAAATATATAAAAAAAAAACATTTTTTTTCCTCAGTTTAGGCCGATCGTATTCTTCTACATATTTTTGGTAAAAAAAAAAAAAAAAAAAAATATCGCAATAAGCGTTTATTGATTGGTTTGCGCAAATGTTATAGCGTTTACAAAATAGGGGATAGTTTTATGACATTTTTTATTAATAATTTTTTTTTTTTTACTAGTAATGGTGGCGATCAGCGATTTTTATTGTGACTGCGACATTATGGCGGACATTTTTGACACATTTTTGGGACCGATGGCATTTATACAGCGATCAGTGCGATTAAAAATGCACTGATTACTGTGTAAATGACACTGGCAGTGAAGGGGTTAACCACTAGGGGGCGGGGAGGGGTTAAGTGTGTCCTAGGGGAGTGATTCTAACTGTAGGGGGAATGGGCTGTGTGTATGCGGCCCCAAACTTCCTCTTCTCAGGTCCCCCGCCGGCGCTCCTCCTCTCTGTCCTGTGCTTCCACGGGAAGCCCCTTCCCGTGGGGGCACTCAGGAGTGCTTACTCCCGAGCCCAGCTGCTACATCTATTAACACAGACAGTGGGACTTGGCCCCGCCCCAGTTCCCTCGTGACAGGCTTTGATTGACAACACTGGGAGCCAATGGCTCCCAGTGCCTCAGCAAAGACAGTGAGACCCAGAAGTGAGGAGAGAGAGAAGAGCTGCAGACGTGCACAACGCTGGATCAAAAGGTTTAGGTAACCACTTCCGGACCGCCCAACGTTGTTATACGTCGGTACTTTGAAGGAGGTTGTCGTTGTTATGGCAGCAGCTAGCTGCCATAACCCCGGTATACTCTTCTTCAGTGCGCGGTCCGGTTTAAAATAAAAGTGGTCTCAGTGGCGGATTCGCCCCCCTGCCGCTTACCGGAGCCGTCGGCAGCGGCGGAGGCAATTGGATCCTTCCTGTGGCCTGACATGGAGACAAGTGAGGGGAAGATGGCCCCCACCCGTCTCCATATCATTGCAGGGCAGAAGCAACGTCAAAACGTCACTTCCGCCCATAGCTCTAAAAGGGACATTTTTTTTTTTCTTTTTTTTTTTTATTGCATTTTAGTGTAAATATGATATCTGAGGTCTTTTTGACCCCAGATCTCATATTTAAGAGGTCCTGTCATGCTTTTTTTTCCTATTACAAGGGATGTTTACATTACTTGTAATAGGAATAAAAGTGACACTTTTTTTTTTTCTTAAAAACAGTGTAAAAATAAAAAGGTAAAATAAATAAGAGCTCGCGTGCAGAAGCGAACGCATACGCGAGTATCGCCCGCATATGAAAACGATGTTCAAAGCACACATGTGAGGTATCGCCGCGATTGGTAGAGCGAGAGCAATAATTCTAGCCCTAGACCTCCTCTGTAACTTAAAACATGCAACCTGTAGCATTTTTTAAACGTTGCCTATGGAGATTTTTAAGGGTAAAAAGTTTGTCGCCATTCCACGAGCGGGCGCAATTTTGAAGCGTGACATGCTGGGTATCAATTTACTTGGTGTAACATTATCTTTCACAATATAAAAAAAAAAAAAATGGGCTAACTTTACTGTTGTCTTATTTGTTTAATTCAAAAAAGTGCATTTTTTCCCCCAAAAAAGTGCACTTGTAAGACTGCTGCGCAAGTACAGTGTGACAGAAAGTATTGCAATGACCATTTTATTCTCTAAGGTGTTAGAAAAAAAATGTATAATGTATGGGGGTTCTAAGTAATTTTCTAGCAAAAAGAATGTTTTTAACTTGTAAACAACAAATCTCAGAAAAGAGGCTCGGTCCTTAAGTAGTTAAGTGGGGGGGGGAGTGGCGAGGGGAGAAAGAAAGAAAGAAAGAAAGAAAGAAAGAAAGAAAGAAAGAAAGAAAGAAAGAAAGAAAGAAAGAAAGAAAGAAAGAAAGAAAGAAAGAAAGAAAGAAAGAAAGAAAGAAAGAAAGAAAGAAAGAAAGAAAGAAAGAAAGAAAGAAAGAAAGAAAGAAAGAAAGAAAGAAAGAAAGAAAGAAAGAAAGAAAGAAAGAAAGAAAGAAAGGAAAGGAAAAGAAAAGAGAACATTTTCTCGGAAACAAGAAATGAAGGCAATTTTCTCCAATGGGAAAACAGATAGCAGTATGAACTGACAGGGGCTTTAACCCTTTCCTGTTTTATACAAAACAAATTAAAAATGTTGTGTATGTACACAAACCCACATACTGTTTCCATTATATCACTATATAGTGCAAGGCGAGGGACATACTTTGCCGAGTACTTTTTTGCTTCAAGCTATTTCAGTCTTCTGCACCATACAACGCCCAAAGGAGGTCAGTGAAAAAATCCGCACTGTGAACAGTATTGATTGTCTGCCTTGTTCCTTCACATCAAATAAAAATTAAAAAAAAAAAATCTAATCAAGGGAGTACTAACTCCCAACTCCAAAGTTTTTTCAAAAGAGGTATAAAATAATTCTGAAGCTTAATCAAGCCCTCCAACCACACCGCTATCAGTGAAAAACACCCCAAAATAAACGTCATAACAAAACATACAAGCACCATAGAGCTGCCAATTTACCTGTCCCTCCAGCAAGTCTCTCTGCAGACCGGGCCGATCCTGCTCTGAGCTGTTCGTCCGTTTCAACGTCAGACTGTTAGACTTGCGTTTCTGTTTCGTCTGGCGCGCGGCCGACCAGCTTCCACTTTCCGTGGGCATCCCGCCTCACTTTTTGGTTCTCAGCACAATCAAGGAAAAAAACTACAAAAAATAAATAAATAAATAAATCAGATGAGTCAATTTAAAAAAAAACTATTTAAAGTAGTTTTAAAATGATTGTAAACGTTCACATTGCGAATCAACCCATTCAGTTTAAAATAGAAATGAAAGGCAAACCATTGAAGATATAAAAATACATTATAAAAACTAAGCCCCCGCCTCCCCTTTTATTTTATTTATTTAATCACATACCCTCTGTTCTAAGCTATATAAGAGCTGGGGAGGAGAAACAGCAATACATGGATGCTCCCAGTGAATGGAGGAGAGCAGGGTGAGTTCCCAGCATAGCTAGGGAACTGACCACGCTGTGTTCTCCTGCTTAGTGTGGTCAGTTTTTAATAGGAAAGCAGAGGGACTGGCAGGATCGCCAAGGATTTCCAACAAAGGAAGCAATACAAAGTACATGGTGAAGCAGGCACATATCAGGAATATGAAATGTTGGGTTTACATATTCTTTAAGAGTTTTTTTTTTACTTTACATGCAGGGGTCTCCAAATTTTCTAAACAAAAAGGGCCAGTTTACTGTCCTTCAGACATTAGAGGAGCTGGACTGTCATTTTAACTGCTGGCTGCCAGCCCGTAGTGTATTTATTACAAGTGAGTGGCACGGGCAGGCCGAACAATGTATCTGTACATCATCAGTTTGTTGCCATGTTATTGGCTGAATTCACTTAAATGGCTGTTTCCAATCACAAAGTTCTGTGTTTGCAGAAACACAGAACTGTGTACTGTGAACAGCGATCTGGCTGTTTGTTTCCTACAAAGCAGGGAGAAAAAACAGCCAGATAGTAAAGTAAAAGCAGAACACATTACACATTGTTAGGCACACAATTAACCCTTTGATTGCCCCTAGATGTCAATTCTTTCCCAGCCATTAGCACAGTGACAGTGTACAGTATTAGCACTGATCACTATATTAGTGTCACTATTGATGTCAGTGTCAGTTAGCGTACCACCCAGCCAGAGTCAACTAGTGCCAGATTGCCCGCCACACTATCACAGTTCCACTATAAGTCACTGATTACCACCATTACTAGTATAGTGTCATCGCTGCCTAAATTCCAGTATATATACACCAGTGTTTGTAGAGGCTATAACTTTCGCACAAACCAATAAACAATTTAGATTTTATTTTTTTTTCACCAAAGACATGTGGCATAATACATTTTGACCCTAAATTCAAGAAGAAATTAGATTTTTTTATTGGATAGGTGTTATAATGTTTTTCGTTTATATGATTAGAAAATAAACCCAGTGGTGATCAAATATAACCAAATGAAAGCTCTATTTGTATGAAAAAAAGGATATCAATTTATTTTGCACACAGTGTTGCATGACAGTGCAATTGCCTGTTAAAGTAGCACAGTGCTTAATTGCAGAAAATGCTCTGGTCACGAAGGGAGTAAAACCTTCCGGAGCTCAAGTGGGTAAAGCAGTTAAACTCCTATTAGAAACACACACACACAAAAAAAAAAAGTAGCTTTTATTGCATTTTTAATCCTTAACCCCCGTTCACACCCATGCGAATTAGATGCGGCTTACACCGCATCCAATTCACAGGACATTTTAAAATACATTCATTTGAATGCATCTGGTTCACATATGTGCGTTGCATTCGCACTGCGCATTGCACAAAAAAGTGTGCGTTTTCTGGGCATTGCGGTGCGAACTACAAGCCTATTATCTCCTATGGGAACGCATCTGATTCGCAGATGCATTCCGTTCTGAACACAAATTCTCTCCTTCTCCTCATTACACCTCCCCCTCTCCCTGCTCACTGATCCGCAGCTAAAACGCAGAGGAACCTCTGAACAACTGATTTTTTATCTTCGCAGTGAAACCGGAGCTTCAATTCGCAATGCACATGTGTGAACCCGGGCTTAATGAAACACTGGGCTTTATTTACTTGGAAGTGCAGTTGCTGTAGATCTGAGGGGGACATGCAAAGGAAATAAAAAAAAACAGCATTTTTGCATGTACATGATTGGATGATAAAATCAGCAGAGCTTCCCCTCATTTCAGATCTTCCCCTTGAGATCTAAAGTGACTGCACTTCCAACTGCACTTTGAGCCCAGGCTGTCATGGTCAAACCTACTGGGAAAAGTTACCATACCAGACTGACCATGGTAACACTTTCCCCACCATGGGCTACTGCAGCCCATGGAGGTCACACATCATTACACTGTTCAGTCTAGGACCAGGACCACTTACTACCACTGCCAGATGACAAGAGGAAGAACCCATCAGGTCATCAGACCAGCCAGAATGCACTTGGGGGAAAAAAAAAAAAAAGAAGTTACGTACAGATTAAAAAAAAAAAAAAAAAAAAAAAAGGGAAGGTGGTGAAGGACGGGCTAGGCGTGATGGGTCCCTTAAACCCCAGGTGATGGACTTCATCCTCCATACCAGTTGACCGGTCCCACGAAGCAGCTCCTCCTCGCCAGCTGTGCAGCCTTTGGATGCGGTCCTGTATTGCATAACACGGTTGAGGATCTGCTCACACCCCAGGACTAAAGAGAAGCGAGCAATAAAGTAAATATTCCACTATTTTACATCACCCTCCCAGATTAAACAAGCATTTAACCCTTACTAGATCTGTGAGTAACAATAACAGCTCTTTCTACTCAAATCTAAGCAGATCTACGAGAAACATTGAACAGCACTTTATACTCATGTCGGTTGACCTCTGTGTCTTCCTGGCTGTGGTATATTTAGATTGCGGCTTTCAAATAATATCTCAGTATGGAAGAAAAAGCCGCACCTAAGGCTGGTAGATATTACTGTAATTGTGTTATTTTTATAAGGAATACCAGTTTCAGTGATTCATCCAAGGTGGGCGGACAAGAGGAGGATGATAGGAGGATGATATTGATCCCCTGTTCTCAGCCTACAGCTGCTTTGTCCGGAACTGGCCAATCACACCCAGATATTCTTCATTTCAGATTGCAGAGGATACCTAGAGGCCAGCTTCACATCCATGGGGATAGAAGGGTTTTTCAACCAGAATGAACTTTTCAATAAAATTACAAACTACATTATCTTACTGCTTCAGTGATTTATCAGCTTCGCTGCTGTCGAATATGTTGATGGGAAATAGCCAAGATCATCCTTTTTGATACCATTTTTCAACGCACAGCCAGTTGTTAAAATAAAAAATATATATACTGTAAACTATAGTGAAATTCTGGAAAAGACGTTATCACTGGGTCTGTCTGCTGGGCTTTTTCTCTGAGTTCTGTGGGAGAAACTGGCACAGCACCCCTGCCTTTTGTTTAAAAGCGTTGAAAGAACACATTTCCAGTACCCTTTTAAATGTACATGCTCCTTCCTGCTGGCCACTGGGTGCTGCAGACTTTAGCATGCATGTATAAAGGGATACTGAGGATGTGTTCTTTCATAAAATGTTTGGGAACAAAATTATTAATGGCAGACAAAGGGAATTGCTTTGACAAGTAAAAACAGTAGAGGGAGTGGGCATTGATGATTGATGCTGTTTAGACAGGAAATAAAAGCACACTGCTGCATCTTTAAGGGGTTATACAATATTGTAGAGATGTAAGTTGTAAGGGAATTCAGAGTAATTTAAACACAGTTGAGGATTCGATAAAAGTGTGGGGGGAAAAAGATAATCTGGAGGTCAGCTTTAACCAAAACTATTTTTTTTTTTAGTTTCGGATAGCGTGGAGATCGATTAGAACACTTATTAGGTTTTTAATGCTGTCTGTGCCCCCGTTAGGGAGACTCATCCCTATTTATCCGGTTTATCATTATCATTGAAAGTGAAAACTAAAAGAAAATCCTGAACTTTGTGTTGTCCCCAGAATAGGAGGGGAAATCTTCCAATAGAGACACTAGTTCTGGTGACCCGGGGGCCACAAGGGTTTTTAATTTGCAGGGATTATCTCTCACTTCCTGTTTGGCTATAGGACAGGAAGTGAAGGGAAATCTCCCCAATAAAAAACACAGTTGGCAAAAAACTGACAGGGGTTATGGAAATCCCTTACTCCAAAAGGAAAAAATTAAAAAAAGCATTTTGCCTATAGTTCTACTTAAATTTCTATAGAGCACAGAGGCAGTGGCGATTTTGTGTTAAAGAAGTAATTCCTGGGACCCATTTAAAATTGTATTCTCCTTGCACATCCTTGCCAGTCAATTGTGAGCAAGATTACAGATCATGCCTGTCCATGGGGGTTGCCAAATACCTTTCCTATAAGGCTGTATGTCCTGTGTCTGCAAACATAATAGAAAAAAAAGGAACCTTTAAAATTGGAGAATTCTTGATGGATTGCAGTACAGCCCTCAGGGGACAGCAAGCAAACATACTTGTAAAATGGAGAGAGGTTATACTTGCAAAGTTGCTTGAGGTCTCCAACTAGGTTTTCAAAACTACATTTATTCCTAAAGCAAAGATTATTTCACAAAAAAAAAACAAACGCATTCCCTTAGAAGGCTCATGTCGAGCTATCTTAGTTTATTCTTATTGCAGCCAATAATGGCAACATTCAAAGTAACTTGTCTAAGTTCACACCTATGCGGCTGCGTTTGATGGGTTTTTTGGCATGTTTTTCCGTGCATTTTGCGTTTTTTGAACCATCTTTTTTAATGTGTTTTTGCATGCAGTGTTTGTGCATTTGGCGTTTTTTTCTCTTTAAATGCACTGTAAAAACAGACTGTATAAAGCTGGTTGCTAAGGAGGGGGCCGGGAAGCCGGCTGCCACATCCCTAACAACCAATGAGTCATCAGATCAGCTGTCAGTGGGGTTCATGCTGAAAGCTGAATAAAAATTTTTTAAAAAATTGCAGACAAAAAGATTTGTGCAAAAAATGGCGTGGCATCCCCCCCCCCCCCCCGGTCCATACCAGGTCCTTCAGATCTAGCATGGATTTGGAGGGGACCCCCCCACAATGTAAAAAAAAACAGCGTGGGGTCCCCCAAAATCCATACTACCAGACCCTTACCCGAGCATGCCGCCCGGCGGGTCAGGAAAGGGAGGTCGAGAGAGCGCTCTCCTCCCTCCTGAACCATACCAGACCGCATGCCTTCAACATGGGGGGGATGGGTGCTTTGGGGCGGGGGGGGCTCTGAGCCCCCCCCACCCCAAAGCACCTTGCCCCCATGTTGATGAGGACAAAGGCCTCTTCCTGACAACCCTAGCTGGTAAAAATCAAAGCTGCCTCTAGTTGAATCGAAACTCGGCTGGTTCGGCAAGAAACGGCCAGATTTTGACCAGTGTGTGGCTGTCCCTGTTCAACAAAAGTCAACCGTCATTAGGGTTGCCACCTCATCCCTTTAAAACTAAACACATTCGTTACACAGGTTCTAGGGCTAATTTAGTGCAAATAAGGCACTAAGTGAATTTAATTACCACCTTAATCAGCCACAGAGCCCGTGTAAAAAATATGTGTTCGGTTTTAAAGGGATAAAGTGGCAACCTTACGTTAGATTGACTCCGGTCAAGCGGAAAAGCTGGAAAACTTATGTCAATAAACAGTTACAGTCACTGATCAGTATATTTGGATAGCGCTGGGTCCCACCATCAGAATACAATGTCGGGGGGGGGGGGAATTCCTCCACCCACCTGGTTTCTATGGATGGAAAAATCTGTTTGTTCCATTGCCAGTGTTCGTTTTTTTTTTTTTAATTTTGGGACTAAGTGGACAGAAATAAAAGTTGATATCAATGGTGTATTTAACCATCTATCTGTAATTAAGTTTTAATGAACAAACGAACACTTCTAACAAAAATGTAGTAACATTTTTATAGTCATTTAAATTTAAGTGGTTTAATTTAGTGACAATCACCATAAATGATTAACGTTTTAGAAGTCTTAGCTGGAAACCACAAGTCTTTTTCCAAAATGCAAGCAGTACTGAAGCTAATATATGCCATTTTAATACAGTGTTCTCAATATCAGTTACACAGCCACTAGACGGTGGAAGGTCATGATAACCAAAACGCCATAAATTCTCACAAACAGGCTTAAAGAACCTGCGAATAGAGAACAAGCTGCTCTTTCTGCTTATAATGAGAAAAACAAGTGAAAGCCGAGCTAAATTATACTGCATGTGTATGGGGGGCTCCTGAACACGGGAGTCTGAGCCTAATCAATGTAACGTTTAGTGTTCCTCCACCCAGCACCCCATAGACATGAACGGCTGTTTGTGGCTGTACTCACAAAAACACAAGTATAGCACAGGGGCCTAAGCAAACAATGAAAAATGATCCATTTTTGCATATACCCAGTGCCCATCAATGCAGCCTGATCCATGCCCATCTGCAGCCTCTAACATGCCCATCATTGTAGCCTGTTTAGTGCCCTTCTGCAGCCTCACCTTTGTCGATCATTGCAGCCTCGCCAGTGATGGATTACACAGATCTGCGATCTCCTGTGTACCCGGCGCTCAGTCACTCACAGTCCCGCCCAGCTCATATGATACACAGAACAGTGGTCCAATGCCGGTCCAGGAGGGCGGGACTGCACATGACTGAGCACCTGGTACACAGGAGATCGCGGCTCTGTGTAATCTGGCGGCGCTCGTCCCCTCCTTCCACTCCGGGGCAGCAGGAATTGGCGTATAACACGCACAATTCCTCCCTGATTTTCAGGGGGAAAAAGTGTGTTATACGCCGATAAATATGGTACCTATAAAAGAGCAGCCCGTTTCACCTCTGTGCAGTTGTACTGGTGAGGTACTTTGAAAGTCAAAATAAGAAGCCCAGCACTGTTAAGCCTCGTACACACGATCAGATTTTCGGCAGGGAATTGTGTGATGACAGACTGTTGGCCTAAGATTAGTACGCTCCATCAGACAATTGTTGTCCAACTTTCCACCAACAAATGTTGGATGGCAGGCTAGTAAATTTTTGGTGGACAATTTTTCTGTTGTCAGATTTTCCTATCGTCTGTACACAAGTCCGTCACACAAAAGTTGAAAGTACAAACACACATGCTCAGAATCAATGCTCACCAAACATGACATTAGCAGAAGGTGCCCAAAGTGTGGTGCTCAAGAGCTGAAATTTCTCGTAGTACGTCACTACGTTCGTGTTTGTTGGCTGACAATTGTGTACAGTTTGTATGAAAGACAAGTTCCTGGCACACGCCCTCCGGACAAAAGTCTGACACTTTTTGGCCAACAATCTGATCGTGTGTATGAGGCTTTACTCATTTAAATGCAATAGTACCATGGATCACCTAATGGAAGAACATTACTGTCCAAGTTTGAATGGTACTTTCACAGCAGTGGATCACCCAAAAGATTCCAACTAAAGTACCGTTGCATTGTTTGCTGGACAGTCAGTAACTTGCTGATTGTTTTTGTGTTGCCTGGAATTTTCTCTTTCAAGGCCCATTTACATCATATGCCTAGAGCTGTGTATTTTTTTAGTTGCTTCCTGGTTTCTGGACTAGGCCATAATAATGTCATACATCCCAGGAGTATTCATGAGCATTTTTTTTCCATCAGGGAGGAGGGGCTTTATGAGCTAAGCACACCCTCCTGCCTGCATACCTGAGCTAAGGGCTGATGGATTCCAGGAATGTGCGATTCAGGTGTTTTTCAAAGTGGTTTCTCATCAAAATAAAGTATGGAGACATGGATGGATGAGGGAGTTTGCTTTGAATATTAAAAATGAATTAAATTGTGGTTTCAGTTTGTAGTGCTCAGATACAGTTTACGTCCACTTCAACAAAGGCCAAAATGCAATACCAAGTCAAAAATCCTTGTTTCCAGTACGCCCAGCTCACACAGGTTGAAAAAAAAAAAAAAAAAAAAAAAAAAAAAACCATATATGAAGTGGTGTAATTTCGGCCCTTAGTAAAACCATACCATGGTGAAGACACCAATATTATAAATTTCATTGCTGCCACTTCTCAATCATACTTATCTAGGTGGATGCAGCATTGGACCGATGCTGCATCTGTACCCGATGCCTCTAATGCTCTGTACACACGGTCGGACATTGATCAGACATTCCAACAACAAAATCCATGGATTTTTTCCAAACTTGTCTTGCATACACACGGTCACACAAAGTTGTCGGAAAATCCGATCGTTCTGAACGCGGTGACGTAAAACACGTATGTCGGGACTCTAAACGGGGCAGTAGCCAAAAGCTTTCATCTTTATTTATTCTGAGCATGCGTTGCACTTTGTGCGTCGGATTTGTGTACACACGATCGGAAATTCCAACAACGGATTTTGTTGTCGGAAAATTTTATAGCCTGCTCTCAAACTTTGTGTGTCAGAAAATCCGATGGAAAATGTGTGATGGAGCCCACACACGGTCGGAATTTCTGACAATAAGGTCCTATCACACATTTTCCGTCGGAAAATCCGACCGTGTGTACGGGGCATAAGACTGAGAACCAAGTGATCAAACACCGTAGGTCGCTCGGTTCTCACAGCTCCCTGAGCAGAGAGCCGGTGACTGTCAGTGACCGGCTCTCTGCTCTGCCTCCTCCTCACTCACTGGAGCGCTGGGCTGCGGAGGGGGTGGGAATGGCAGGCTCAGCCTCTCAGCAGTGGGCACTGGTGCTCTCACCGCCCCCATGAGTTCTCCTTGCTTCTGAAGCCTATGAGAGAGGACCTGGCTGCTAGAAGTGTTGCCTCAACCAATAGGAGGTGCCCACATCAAGCAGGCAGTGATGCAGACAATCGAAGAAGGACCCAGTGCCTAAGAAGTTAACAAGCAGGGAAAAAACAGCCAAATGCATGGCACCACTCCAAACCCTCCCCCCCAAGTTCACGGACCATCCAGTGTCAAATCCTGTAGCCCTTCTTCACTTCAGCATGGCATTGTAAGAAGATGCCTTTCAAATCCCTGTGAACAAGCCCATTGGAGTAAAACGCATGGTGGTCTATGACACTAAGGGCGGCACAGTGGTGCAGTGGGTAGCACTTTCGCCTAGCAGTAAGAAGGGTCGCTGGTTCGAATCCCAACCACGACACTACCTGCTTGGAGTTTGCATGTTCTCCCTGTGCCTGCGTGGGTTTCCTCCAGGTACTCCGGTTTCCTCCCACACTCCAAAGACATGCTGATAGGTTAATTGGATCCTGTCTAAATTGTCCCTAGTATGTATGAATGTGAGTTAGGGACCTTAGATTGTAAGCTCCTTGAGGGTAGGGACTGATGTGAATGTACAATGTATATGTAAAGCGCTGCGTAAAATTGACGGCGCTATATAAGTACCATAAATAAATAAATAAATAAATAAATAAATAAATAAATGACAGAGTGCAACTCATATTCCTAACATTCTGTGCAGGAAAATATGTATGGTCCCCAGGGCAAGTTATTAGCTTAAAATCATACAATACAGCGCTCGCAAATATAATCTGTGATCTCAAAATATAAGAAAGAAATATGTTGCAGCTGCAGAGTGAAAGTGCTGTACTTTTAGTATTATATAACCAAGTGAACTGCGCTAGCAACTGTGAATGAAACTAAACATATGCAAAAACTCAAAAAATATATATAAAGTAACACTTTGATAGTGCATAGAAAGGGTGTTGTAAAAAACTGGGCATACACCCTGCAAACCTAGCCCAACAATTAATGAGAATATGCTGGGCTATACTACCAGAAACCCTACATATGCATGTGAAAAATCAATTTGTGTGCATAATAAATAACAGAAATAAGCTAAAAACGATCCGCTCAAGGAATTGTAGATTAATGCAAACATAAAATGTCAATAATAGGAAGAACGTGGCTGATGGTAAAGACCCTCTTCATAGGAAGACAATGAGCAGGCTTCCAGCTCTCACATCCTTAGAAACAAACAGGGCTGATAATGTAACGAAGCAGAGATTGCTTGGAGGGGACCACAACACACGTTCCACCGGAGGAGAAAAAGAGAAGCATATAGCATAAAACCCTATGTCACCAAGGGTCACCTGCGCAAAAATGCGCTACTCACGAGACCGGTAGAAAAAACAGGCATTCAGATGTTATGGTCGGTTCGCCGCTCTCCGGCGTGCGTTCCACCGCCAGGAAGTGATGTCACTGGTATCAGATCAGATGGACGTGGACAGGATGTTGCGTCGACGCGTTTCGCCCCTCCCCCAGGGCGTTATCAAAGACTCATCATCCTGCTCACGTAGAGACACATTTATATTCTGCTTAAGAGAGTGACAGCCCTTTACGGCCAATGGGTGAGAGGCACCCATTCCTTCCTCCATCATCATATCCCGTTTGTAAACAAAAACTTTATTCAGTGGTCGGAGACAAAACACCTCCAGTAAACAGATAGACATTTGTAACATCTCCATAGAAAACGATTTTACACTCACTATCTTCCACCAAACAAAAGCATATGCTGACATCAGGACATTTAGATAAATGGAGGAATTCTATACAATATATTGAATATCTGAATCTCTAATGATAAAACAATTATTTAATAATACCTAAAAATATATTGAAAAAAATATGTGTGCAAACACAAAAAATATGTGTGCAAACACATATATAAATGAAAATTATAATTAATGAATAATCACAAATTTAACTCAATAATTAATTATGAGAACAGAAACAAATGATAAAATTCATGACGGATAATACAAAATAAATTTTTTGGCTCTATACTTATTTATAAAAATAAATAATATTCATAATTGATGGTATTTGATGCCAATAAAATAAAATAAATATTAAACAACTATCCAAATACAAAAATAGGTGGTATATATATAAAAACAAAAATATATTCAAAATATTAAAAATAGAAATATAAAATAAAATTTAATGGAAATATAAAAAATATGTTTAAACTACCAATTAGATAAAAAACAATTCAGGTCTAGCTCGATATTCAGGCCCAGGGGGCTCAATGTACGTAATCTATGTATCCACTGGGTTTCATTTTGTGAGATATTTTGTTTGAGATTAGAACCTCGCCAGTGGTTTTCAGCTCTATCAATCCCACAAAAAGTGAGTAGGCTAGGATCTTTGTTGTGAAAAAGCCTAAAATGATTGGAGAGACCATGAAACCTATACCCATTCTTGATCCTATTTACATGTTCATTAAGTCTTATACCCAGTTGTCTGGTGGTTCTTCCTACATATTGAAGATTGCAGGGGCAAGACAAGAGGTAGGTAACATGTGTTGTACTACAGGTTATAAATTTTTTTAATTACATATGATCTACCATCTACCAGGGAACTAAAGTGGGTGGTTTTGCGTTTACGAAATTTAGATGTCCTGCACATTCCACACCTACCACAACTATAGAACCCAACACTGTCTAGAAAAGTGCATACCTTCCTAGGGGGGTCTATAACATTATGTGCTAGCTGGAGCCTCAATGTAGGTGGTTTGGTGTAGATAAAATTGGGCTGTTTTGGCAGCACCTTCTTGAGATCATTATCCTGATAAAGAAGGGGCCAATGCTTCCTTATAATTTTCTCTAGATCACGATACTGCCTGTTGAATCCTGTGACAAAGGATAAACAAAAATTTTTTTCTACCGGTCTCGTGAGTAGCGCATTTTTGCGCAGGTGACCCTTGGTGACATAGGGTTTTATGCTATATGCTTCTCTTTTTCTCCTCCGGTGGAACGTGTGTTGTGGTCCCCTCCAAGCAATCTCTGCTTCGTTACATTATCAGCCCTGTTTGTTTCTAAGGATGTGAGAGCTGGAAGCCTGCTCATTGTCTTCCTATGAAGAGGGTCTTTACCATCAGCCACGTTCTTCCTATTATTGACATTTTATGTTTGCATTAATCTACAATTCCTTGAGCGGATCGTTTTTAGCTTATTTCTGTTATTTATTATGCACACAAATTGATTTTTCACATGCATATGTAGGGTTTCTGGTAGTATAGCCCAGCATATTCTCATTAATTGTTGGGCTAGGTTTGCAGGGTGTATGCCCAGTTTTTTACAACACCCTTTCTATGCACTATCAAAGTGTTAAGTTATTAGCTTAGTTTATGTGTAACTTTGATCCATCACACTGCAAGGTAGCCTAGGAAGAGGTGTTCGAAATGAAGACTGAGGAATAAAGTAACTGATACTAACTGAACCATTTTAATTTCTTTTACTGGAGTTGGGCTTTAAAAAGTGTAAACTAGAATTATGCTGGCCATACACGGGGCGAATTTCGAAAAAAACTTTCTTTTGAAAATCAGAAAATTTGTGCATTTTGTGATCTGATGTTGCCACCATCGATTTCGAAATTCGACCAACCAAACCTTCAATTTCACCTCATGTGCAAACAGAAAAGAATTTTCGTGTCTGGGAATCTTCTTTTCTTTCCGGGAATCTTCTTTTCTTTCCGGGAATCTTCTTTTCTTGCACATGCGCATTTCTTTTTCGATTACATTTCTCGCACGATTCTCCCATCATTGATTAGAAAATCGTTCGTTTTTTCAAAAAATTTCCAACATGTCCGATTATTAAAATTCGATAGCCGCACAAAAATCAGCTGTTGCTGCAGCCCACTAATGGTGCGAAATACGCAGAACAACAAAAATTCTTAGATAAGATTTTCGAAAGAAAGTTCTTTCGAAATTCAACCCCTCTATGGCCAGCATAATACTGAAATCTGCACCTACTGGTACACAGATGTTTTTGCTGTTCACAATGAGATGGTGAGGAGAGAAGCTAACCCACAGTTGATATTACTTGGTAAAAACTGCTTACTATAAAAATATGCATAGTTTATTAAAGTTAGGAAATGCTGGCCTACACTATTATCAGTAAGGATGCTAGGATCAGCCCCACACTGCTAATATTTTTGTTTTTATCACGGTTAGGCTATACTCCCCCATCCCCCCATTTTCAGCAACTTGGAGAGCTGAACGCACATGGAAGCCATTTGTTTTGCGCACTCACCCTGATGTCTCGACCTACTATATTTGCCAGTTCATGTGATGCAGAAGAAGATTTAGCAAATGAGATTCAGATTAAGTTGGGATTATGCAAAGTAGTCAAACAGATATAACCAGAACAGCACATAGGGATGGAAAGACAAATTAGCTTTTCAACATAATGACCTACCGCACAACACAGCCATAGGATTATCAATGTTCAAACACTGATCAGGAATTGATTGATGATGATGATGAAAGCTTTACCATCCGAAGTGGTAAAACCTTTAGCAGTGCCAGCTGGCACCAAGCATTAACAGATCTACTGTGGCTGATGATTGCTACAGCTTGTTATTTAGCAGAGCTATGTAAATCTGACAGTTAGGCAGGCGTCTATTGGTATTGCGGTTTTTATACTGTGTGAAGTATGAAGGGGGATTTGTATGAATCGAAAACTGTACCTATGCTTAAAAGCCCAAGTCAAGGAATTAGAAAAAAATCTAGCCTTGTAGTTTTTCTAATTACTGAAGTTGGGCTTTAAAGCAGTAGTAAACTGCGGGACGTTTTTTTTTTTCCCCTGGAAGGTAAATGTCATATTATGTTAAACTTGCCCCAAAACGAAGCATTCCAGGGCCGAGATGTCAGAGCTGCAGGCGCTCCCATCTTCACTGGTCTTTCTTCAGGGTTCGCAGACTCAGGCTGTGTGACTGGCCGGAGCCGCAATGACGTCACTCCCACACGTGCGCTGCAGTTTACGGCACAGGGCTCTGAAGGAATGGTCCGCATGGCCGTTCCTTCAGAGCACATGAGCCAGTGATTTCACTGGCTGAATGTACAGTAAATATCTCCTAAACGGTGCACGATTAGGCAAAATTAACACTATAGGTAAGCCTCATTATAGACTTATCTATAGGTAAAAGTCAGAGATGGGAGTTTATTCACAATTTAAACTCCTATGTGCAGCACAACTAAACAGCCCTTCTCTCCCATGCTTAAATATTTCTGCTGTTGATCACATTTCCCCAAGCAAAGCTCATTTAGTGAGAAATGGCGCAGCATTGTTCATGTGGTCTCTGCTCAGGCAGAGAGAGAGGTCACTGCTCAGGCAGAGAGAGGGGTCACTGCTCAGGCAGAGAGAGAGGTCACTGCTCAGGCAGAGAGAGAGGTCACTGCTCAGGCAGAGAGAGAGAGGTCACTGCTCAGGCAGAGAGAGAGAGGTCACTGCTCAGGCAGAGAGAGAGAGGTCACTGCTCAGGCAGAGAGAGAGAGGTCACTGCTCAGGCAGAGAGAGAGAGGTCACTGCTCAGGCAGAGAGAGAGAGGTCACTGCTCAGGCAGAGAGAGAGAGGTCACTGCTCAGGCAGAGAGAGAGAGGTCACTGCTCAGGCAGAGAGAGAGAGGTCACTGCTCAGGCAGAGAGAGAGAGGTCACTGCTCAGGCAGAGAGAGAGAGGTCACTGCTCAGGCAGAGAGAGAGAGGTCACTGCTCAGGCAGAGAGAGAGAGGTCACTGCTCAGGCAGAGAGAGGGAGGTCACTGCTCAGGCAGAGAGAGGGAGGTCACTGCTCAGGCAGAGAGAGGGAGGTCACTGCTCAGGCAGAGAGAGGGAGGTCACTGCTCAGGCAGAGAGAGGGAGGTCACTGCTCAGGCAGAGAGAGGGAGGTCACTGCTCAGGCAGAGAGAGGGAGGTCACTGCTCAGGCAGAGAGAGAGGTCACTGCTCAGGCAGAGAGAGAGAGGTCACTGCTCAGGCAGAGAGAGAGAGGTCACTGCTCAGGCAGAGAGAGAGAGGTCACTGCTCAGGCAGAGAGAGAGAGGTCACTGCTCAGGCAGAGAGAGAGAGGTCACTGCTCAGGCAGAGAGAGAGGTCACTGCTCAGGCAGAGAGAGAGAGGTCACTGCTCAGGCAGAGAGAGAGAGGTCACTGCTCAGGCAGAGAGAGAGAGGTCACTGCTCAGGCAGAGAGAGAGAGAGAGGTCACTGCTCAGGCAGAGAGAGAGAGGTCACTGCTCAGGCAGAGAGAGAGAGGTCACTGCTCAGGCAGAGAGAGAGAGGTCACTGCTCAGGCAGAGAGAGAGAGGTCACTGCTCAGGCAGAGAGAGAGAGGTCACTGCTCAGGCAGAGAGAGAGAGGTCACTGCTCAGGCAGAGAGAGAGAGGTCACTGCTCAGGCAGAGAGAGAGAGGTCACTGCTCAGGCAGAGAGAGAGAGGTCACTGCTCAGGCAGAGAGAGAGAGGTCACTGCTCAGGCAGAGAGAGAGAGGTCACTGCTCAGGCAGAGAGAGAGGTCACTGCTCAGGCAGAGAGAGAGGTCACTGCTCAGGCAGAGAGAGAGGTCACTGCTCAGGCAGAGAGAGAGGTCACTGCTCAGGCAGAGAGAGAGGTCACTGCTGGTCACTGCTGGTCACTGCTCAGGCAGAGAGAGAGGTCACTGCTCAGGCAGAGAGTGGTCACTGCTGGTCACTGCTCAGGCAGAGAGAGAGGTCACTGCTCAGGCAGAGAGTGGTCACTGCTGGTCACTGCTCAGGCAGAGAGTGGTCACTGCTGGCCACTGCTCAGGCAGAGAGAGGTCACTGCTCAGGCAGAGAGTGGTCACTGCTGGCCACTGCTCAGGCAGAGAGAGGTCACTGCTCAGGCAGAGAGAGGTCACTGCTCAGGCAGAGAGAGGTCACTGCTCAGGCAGCACTGTTAACTGGCTATTTCTACAGGAATGTCATTCATTCAAACCCTTTCGGCAGACACCATGTGATAGACACCTGGACACTAGTCTTATGACTGTGGTTGAAGTGTTACAAAACCCACAACAGTAAAATCAGTCTGTATATGTAGTAAAGCATACTTGTTATACTCACTGTGGAACCTAAGGGGTAAATATTTAGCATTGTGTAAAAAGGCTGTTTGATCACGTCATCTCTGATCCTCACCTTCTTTTACTGTCCCCAATCCATCTGCTGATAGAACAGAGCCTTGGGGGCACTCTGCACATGCCCAGTTTGGTGTGTATTGCTAGAGAGTTTTTGTTTTGTTTTTTTAGGAGGGTGCATGTGATCAGCACAGGGCCAATCAGCACTGTCCCGACTGAAAGTCAGGGTTGATGCAGCCTCATGGGACAGTCTGAGGAGAATGAAAACTCCTCCTTCAAACTTTAACCAGTGCTCGGCCAGACACTGAAAAAAGTCATAAAACTGCTATATACTGCTGAAGAGAAAGGGTATTTAGCAGTATATATTTACTAAAATAATTGCATTTCCATGTTATGTGTACTGTGAAAGACCAGATATAGTGAATGCAGGGTCTTGGGTTTAGTAACACTTTAAGTGTGTAGTTAGAGATTTTAAAGGCAATTTTTTTTTTGTCTTACTTACGTGTACTTACCTGCTCTAAGCAACAATTCTCTTCTGGTGTCCCCTGCAAGTGCGGTCTGGTCTTCCTCTCCTCCGGGTGCCCCCTTAGCAAACAGACTGCTAAGGGGGCGCCTAAGGGCTCCTGAAATGGATTTTGTACATCCATAGACACACACACAGCATGGCTTGGCCATGTCCCTCGCTCACTCCCCACAGGATTTGACTGACAACCAATGGTTCCCACGGCTCTCAGAGGCTCCTATGAGACCAGGAAACAACAGAGTGGATGCCAAGATAGTGCTGGAGCGGTGAGAGGGATAAGGTAGTTTAGGAACGGGGTTGAGGGGGGTTAGGGTAGAAAAGGTAATGGGATGTTTTTTACCTTAATGCAGTAAAACCTTAAAAAAACATTAAAACCGTAAAAAAACATTTAGGCCCCTTTCACACTTGTACGACTTGTACAACGACTTGGGACTGCAAAGTCGCATGACAAGTCGTTCCCCACGATTTCCAATGATAACCATTCATATTAGTACGACTTCAAGTCGTGCCGACTTCAAAGTAGTCCCTGCACTACTTTGGTCCGACTTTGATGCCAGTTACAATGGCATTCCCTGAAACCGCGACAAAAATCGCACGACTTTGAAGTCGCAGTAGTGCAAAAGGGTCCTTAGACTTTAAGACCATTTTAAATGATACCTTTTATTGGTCAATTTAGGTTATTAAATGTGCAAGCTTTCAGGATGCCTTAGATCCCTTGTTAAGGGTGCATACATTTCAATAAAAGGATATCATGTTTGTCAGAACATTTGTCATTCAAAAGTTTGTTTGTTTGCTTTTACCATATGATTTTGGAATGAATGGACTTTACTGAACGAATACCACAATCACATTTGAAAATTGGCTTTGAATTTTCTCATCACTGCAGTTGAAAACTAATGTCGTTTTGACCTATAATGATTAGAAAAGCGAACAAACTTTTTTAGATCCTTCTTTTCCTAAGTATTTTTATTCAAAATGTTACCCATCTATGGCCAGTTTTATCAAAATGACCTAAACCAGGGGTGTCCAAACTTTTTTCAAAGAGGGCCAGATTTGATGAAGTGAACATGCGTGAGGGCCGACCATTTTGCCTGACATTCTTCGAACCATTAAAATTCGGTCCAAGTGTGTTCATTCGAGCACTAATACACTGCCCAACAAGAATTCTCTTGCCTTTGTGGCTGTGTGTGAGTAAAGAGATGAGCTTGGGCGTGTTATTTGGATATACCGTATTAATTGGCCTATAACACGCACTTTAAGAGAGAAGTTTCAGAAAAAACGTCAATTTTAAATAAAGAACTGTGAAGCAAAATAAAGGATCAGCACCAATCTGCAGCCCCACCATTGCCATGAATGCAGCCCCACCATTCATATAAGTGCAGCACCACCATTGCCAGGAATGCACTGCCAGGAATGCAGCACCCACCAACCCACCATTGTCAGGAATGCAGCACCCACCAACCCACCATTGTCAGGAATGCAGCACCCACCAACCCACCATTGTCAGGAATGCAGCACCCCACCAACCCACCATTGTCAGGAATGCAGCACCCCACCATTGTCAGGAATGCAGCACCCCACCATTGTCAGGAATGCAGCACCCCACCATTGTCAGGAATGCAGCACCCCACCATTGTCAGGAATGCAGCACCCCACCATTGTCAGGAATGCAGCACCCCACCATTGTCAGGAATGCAGCACCCCACCATTGTCAGGAATGCAGCACCCCACCATTGCCAGTACCACCCCACCATTGTCAGGAATGCAGCACCCCACCATTGCCAGAAATGCAGCACACCACCATTGCCAGAAATGCAGCACCCCACCATTGCCAGAAATGCAGCACCTCACCATTGTCAGAAATGCAGCACCCCACCATTGTCAGAAATGCAGCACCCCACCATTGTCAGAAATGCAGCACCCCACCATTGTCAGAAATGCAGCACCCCACCATTGTCAGAAATGCAGCACCCCACCATTGTCAGAAATGCAGCACCCCACCATTGTCAGAAATGCAGCACCCCACCATTGTCAGAAATGCAGCACCCCACCATTGTCAGAAATGCAGCACCCCACCATTGTCAGAAAAGCAGCACCCCACCATTGTCAGAAATGCAGCACCCAAACATTGCCAGGAATGCAGACTCACCATGGCCATCAGTGCGGCCAGAAGGATTGCTCATCCATCTGCAGCCTCGGAGGGGACAGGGAAGGGACTGGAAGAGCGCCAAAAAGATTACATACAGGAGAAACTCCTGTTTTCCTTGGCGGCCTCTTTAATAGAAAGTCCCGCCTCCTTTGATGGACAGAACAGTTGTCCAATGGCAGCGCCAGAGACGGGACTTCCTATTACAGAGGCTGCCGTGTAAACAGGAAATACTCCTGTGTGTACGGCTCTCGTCCCGCCTCCTCCCCGTCCCCTCCAGGGCAGCCAGATATATATCTTTTTTTGGCCCCAGCGCTGGGAGATCGTTGGGGGCCACAAAAGATATATATGTCCAGATAACCAGGCGGGCCGTTCAAAACAGGAACGCGGGCCGCAAGCCCCCATAATCCTTACCTGAGCCCCATCTCAAGCCAGTGATGTGCACGAGAGCAGCGACTCTCCCAAGTCTGTTTCTCCGCATTGGCTGGGACAGCAGTGGTAGCCATTGGCCATTGGCTACCACTACTGTCAATCACAGCCAGTAAGCCAATGAGGAGAGAGTGGAGGCAGGGCCAAGTTTAACTCCATATCCGAATGGTCAGAAGCAGGAGCAGGTAAGTATAACATGTTTGTTATTTATTTAAAAAAAAAAAAAAAAAAAAAAAAAAAAACACAACTGCTTTTCGCTTCTCCCTGTGGCCACTCACTAGGGGCGCACGTGCCCCCTAGCGACTGGTCGTCTAATCATACACAGTATGAAGAGTGATCTGTCATCTCCCCTACACAGTCCCCTCCGCCTTCAGTTAGAACACAGAAAGGGAACACATTTAACCCCTTGATCGCCCCCTGGTGGTTAACCCCTTCCCTGCCAGTGACATTTTTACAGTAATCAGTGCATTTTTATAGCACTGATCGCTGTATAAATGCCAATGGTCCCAAAAATGTGTCAAAAGTGTCCGATGTGTCCGCCATAATGTCGCAGTCCGGATAAAAATCGCAGATCGCTGCCATTACTAGTAAAAAAAAAAAAAATGGCATTTCTATTATAATAAAACTATCCCCTATTTTGTAGACGCTATAACTTTTGCGCAAACCAATCAATATACGCTTATTGCGATTTTTTTTACCAAACATATGTAGAAGAAAACATATCGGCCTAAACTGAGCAAAAAAAATATTATTATATATTTTTGGGGATTATTTATTATGAAAAAAGGAAAAAATATATTGTGTTTTTTTCAAAATTTGCACTTTTTTTTTGTTTATAGCGCAAAAAATAAAAACCTGCAGAGGTGATCAAATACCACCAAAAGAAAGCTCTATTTGTGGGGGAAAAAATGATGTCAGATTTGTTTGGATGCAACGTCGCACGACCGTGCAATTGACAGTTAAAGCGACGCAGTGCTGAATCGCAAACAGTGCTCTGCTCAGGAAGGGAGTAAAATCTTCTGGGGCTGAAGCGGTTAATATCACTAACAGTACCCTCTACAGGCAGCTCTGTCTTCAAGAGTGTCTCTGCTGCTCCTCCATAGATAGAGGAGCCACCCTGAGTCAGGATGTATGTTACTGGCTTGATCACCAGGTGAAAAGAAAAAAAAAGAAAAAAGAAAACTAATGCAGCCAAAACATCGAATGATTGATAAGCTGCAATATATTCCATTTTTTGGTTTTGGGTTTAATAATCGCTTTAAACTTTCTGCATTAGTGACATATTATTAATTATTTAGATTAGGAGGATAACTAAACTAAAAAAAAAACATAAGTTGCATTTTTTTTAAAAGGCCACCATTAACAGCCATCTGTTCAAATTAAAGCTCCTTTTCTTTTCTTAACCTAATTTATATGCAAACTACATTTTCTATATGGTAATATAGCAGACATTAGAACTCACCCACCAGCCACTGCTGCCTCTGCTTCAATTAACAGTTTGTTTGCTCCTTCACATTTATGTTTCTCTAACAGAGCAAAGGCAAAAACAATGCTTTCTCTTCTTTGTAATAAATACCTTCATTATGTGCCCTGGAAAACCACCACCCGTCATGGACATGACTGACCGATGGAGCTCAGAGATGAGATGACATGGGTTTTTTTTTTGGGGGGGGGGGGGAATAAAATATACAGTGGGGAAATGATTTGATCCCCTGCAGATTTTGTAAGTTTGCCCACTTATGCCGCATACAAACGATCGGGATTTGGTCGGAAAAAGATATGATGGCTTTTCCGACGGGATTCCGCTCTAGCTTGCCTTGCATACACACGGTCACAAAAAAGTTTGCTGAACTTTCGACTGTCAAGAACGCGGTGACGTACAACACTACGACGAGCCGAGAAAATGAAGTTCAATGCTTCCGAGCATGCATTGAATTGTTTCCGAGCATGTGTAGGAATTTTGGGCATCAGAATTGCTACAGACGATCGCATTTTCAGATAAAAACTTTTTCCGACCGAAAAATTGAGAACATGCTCTCAAATCTTTTGCTGGCTGGAATTCGGCCAGCAAAAGTCCGATGGAGCATACACACGGTCGCATTTTCCGACCGAAAGCTCTCATCGGCCTTTTGCTGGCGGAATTTCCTATTGTGTGTACGCGGCATTACAAAGAAATTAAGAATCTATCATTTTTTTCATAGGTGTATTTTAAATGGGAGAGACAGAATATCAACCAAAAAAATCCAGAAAAAAAACACAATATACAAATGTTATAAATTGAGTTGCAGTTCAGTGAGTAGTAAAAAAAAAAAAAAAAAAAAAAAAAAAAAAAAAATCACAGCACAGAGTATTGCCATTTCCGCCAAGATGTGTTCTCTATGTACTCAGCTATGTTTGTTTAAGACGTATACAAGCAATTAAATGCCCCAACTGCCTTTACTTGCCACAAATAGTGCTGAGGAATTAAAACAATCCATCATCTAAAATGGGGAGGCCAGACACTGCAGGCACAACCACTCTTCCAGCACGCACCTAGACAAAATATTTGCTAACGTACCTTTAGTTTTGCAATTACTCACAGGTAAGCATTCCATAATTTGTTACAAAATATACAGTGATGTGGCATTTTGAGTGCAGCACTCTGTGCACCTCTAACACACACATACAAAGTGACGGGAGCCATTAGGGAAGACAGGTTGAGGCTGGGTTCACACATATGCGGTGCAAATTGACGCTCCGTTTTCACAGCTAATTGACAAAGTAGTTCAGCGTTTCACGTCAGTTTTTGATAAGGATCAGGTCAGGTTTACATCAGGATTTTATCCTGTTCACAACGGAATGTATCTGCGAATCAGATGCGTTCCCATAGAAGATAATGTGCTTGCAATTCACACCAAAAATTTCATATGGGTAGCATGTTGCATGACTGAGTAATTGTCATTCAAAATGTGAGAGCACTGAAAGCTGAAAATTGGTCTGGTTAGGAAGGGGGTTTAAAGGGGTTGTAAAGGTAAATTTTTTTTTTTTTTTTTTAAATAACAAACATGTTATACTTACCTTCACTGTGCAGCTCGTTCTGCACAGAGTGGCCCCGAACCTGGTCTTCTGGGATCCCTCGGCGGCTGTTTCAGCTCCTCCCCGCAAGCATTAACCACCTTAATGCGAGCTCCCTCGCATGGTGGTGAGTGCTTGCGGGCGCGCTCCCGTGATACAGCCGGCGGCTATAGCCGCTCGCTGTATCACTCGGCCCCGCCCCCCGGCGCGCCGCGTCATCGGATGTGATTGACAGCAGCGCGAGCCAATGGCTGCGCTGCTTTCAATCCATCCACTGCAGCCAATCAGCGACCAGGCTGAGCTGCAATGAAGATGACGAGAACGAGCAGCGAAGATTCGAGGCGTCAGGTAAGTAAAACGGGGGGGCTGGGGGCGGCGGTATTGTCAAAAGTTTTTTCACCTTAATGCATAGAATGCATTAAGGTGAAAAAATTTTTACCTTTACAACCCCTTTAAGTGCCCAGTGGTCAAATGGTTAAAATGTCATGCAAATTGGATGCGGTGTAAGCCCCTAATCTACATGCAGGGTGTGTACAACTGGTCCTGTACAACTCATAACCTTTCTAAATAAAGAATTTTTTAAAAAATATACAGTCGTATGCAAAAGTTTAGGAACCCCTGATAATTTCCATGATTGTCATTTATAAATAGTTGGGTGTTTTGATCAGCAATTTCATTTTGATCTATCAAATAACCGGAGGACACAGTAATATTTCAGTAGTGAAATTAGGTTTATTGGATTAACAGAAAATGCGCACTATGCATCAAAACGAAATTAGACAGGTGCATACATTTGGGCACCCCTTCAGTTATTTGATAGATCAAAATGAAATTGCTGATCCAAACACCCAAATATTTATAAATGGCAATCATGGAAATTGTCAGGGGTTCCTAAACTTTTGCATACAACTGTATATTTAAAATGGCTTTGGAAATTACCTGACGTGATTTTACCAATTATGTTTAATACACTATATTACAAAAAGTATTGGGACGCCTGCCTTTACACACACGTGAACTTTAATGGCGGTTCAATATTGAGTTGGCCCACCCTTTGCAGCTATAACAGCTTCAGCTCTTCTGGGAAGGCTGTCCACGGGAATGTTTGACCATTCTTCTAGAAGCGCATTTGTGAGGTCAGGCACTTATATGGACGAGAAGACCTGGCTCGCAGTCACTGCTCTAATTCATCCAAAAGGTGTTCCATCAGGTTGAGGTCAGGCCAGTCAAGTTCCTAAACCACAAACTTGCTCATCCATGTCTTTATGGATCTTGCTTTGGGCCTTCCGAGAACAGTTGATGCTGTTATAGCTGCAAAAAGGTGGGCCAACTCAATATTGAACCATACAAATTAGGACTGGGGTGCCATTAAAGTTCATGTGCGTATATAGTGATTGAAAAATGTGTAGTGCTAAAAGCATGAATGCCCCAGTGGAAGTCCTGTAGGACGAAACGCGTTGAGTTAATGCTTGTTAAAGCTATACACACTGCGCAATTTTATATATATTTTAAGCGATCACCTTTTATAGTACACATCTGTCATGACGTTTGTACCTTTTTGTATTAAAACCCTACATTTTTTATCTGCGCCATGTGGAGTCCTTCTCTTTTTTCTTTTATGATCATTGCTCCCACCATTGATTGGTGAGCGGTCTGTGAATATTGCACAATACTGGGAGATTTCGGTTGAATTCCTGGTTCCAGTACCCGTTAAATGCTGTAAAAGTGCTGGAGTGTGTCTTTATCTCAGCCATCCAAGGAGATTGTAACCTGCAATCTAGGTTTGCATCCTTAAACTGCACGACTCATTGCCGCTGATTTGTGGGTCCACAACTCATGGTAAGAGTACCTACCCCTCCCCTCGGTGGTGGAAGCACAGTCCTGGGTGCCGTCAGATTCAGACTATTTGAATATCATCATCTGAAATTTTTTGGGATATATTATTAACATCTTTTACTCTACTAAAAAGATTCCGGTTGTGGATTGTTCCCAAAAAACCTATTTGTTTGGACTTATCACTTCATCACACTTTTTTCTTGTTCATTTGAACATTGATGTGTATATATGTGCACTATAGATATTACCTTATATGCCTGCATTCAGTGGAGTCGGTAGTTATAGTAATATCCTATCTACGTTGTTTGGTTCAGAATAGTATTTTATTTTACACAATCAGAGAGGTGTATATGCACTTTTCCCTAGGCTCATTTCTAGGGCTTATATGCTTTTAGCGCTACACATTTTTCACTCACATTTTGCATACAATTAGTCTTATTGTTGTGTTAGCAGCTTATTTTCACATTGGTGGCGCAGAAATGTATTCGCATTTCTATGTGCGTATATAGGCAGGCAACCCAATACTTTTGGTAATATAGTGTATAAACTTTAAGGATTATAAGAGCTTGTTCACACCAGCCCGCACACATTACAAACCATATAATTCTTGCACACTGGTGGGAAGTGAGGTACAAGGCATCACACAGTCTCCTAATTTCTTTTAAATTATAGAGTTACTAAACCAACAACAGTAAAATCAGTCTGTATATGCAGTAAAGCAGGGATATGCAATTAGCGGACCTCCAGTTGTTGCATCATGCCTCTGCCTCTGGGTGTCATGCTTGTGGCTGTCAGAGTCTTGCTATGCCTCATGGGACTTGTAGTTCTGCAACAGCTGGAGGTCCACTAAATGCATATCTCTGCAGTAAAGCATGCTTTCTATTCTCACTGTGGAACCTAAGGGGTTAATCTTCTGCATTGGGTAAAAAGGCTGTTCAATCCCGTCTTCCCTGATCCTCCCCCTCTCCTATTGTCCCCAACCCATCTCCTGATAGAACAGAGGCTAGGGGAAAAGCTGCACATGCTCAGTTTGAGGTGTATTGCTAGAGATTTTTTTTCTCTTGGGAGGGTGCATGTGTTCAGCACAGGGCCAATCAGCATTGTCCAGAGGGACAGGGGTCCTGCAGCCTCATAGGACAATCAGAGGAGAATGAAAACTCCTCCTACAAGCTTTAACCAGACACTGATAGATGTTACAAGACTGCTCTAACAGCTGATGATAAAATGTATTAAGCCGTGTATATTTACAAAAATAATTGCATTTCCATTTTTTGTGTACTGTGGGAGACCCAATATAGTGCATGCAGGGTGTTGGGTTTCCTCTATAATGTTGAGAGTAAATTGTATCACAAGTATTGGACTGCAATTATAACAAAATGACAATACATTCAACTCAATGCTGCCCTGCAGTGAGTTGACTTGCATGCTGCATTTTTGCACAACACACACCGCTGCTCATGTATGGTGTGAACAGGGCACATCGAGAACAATTATTTTCTATGTTCTCTTTCATTCAGCCTACATTGAGCAGTGCTGATCAGTAGAGCTCAATGCACCCGGGGTGAACGAACTCTAAGGAAAGAATGCTCTGAAGAATGTTTATTGATTTATAGTACATGGTCATTAAAAATATATTTTTTACCCCTTTAACACATACAGTGAAGACACAACACGCTCAATCTTTCTTTGTATATTCAGTGCTGTAACCAGTAGAATATATTTTTTTTTATTCTTGCACAGGAAGGAATAAAGGTCTCTAACTTCCTACATACAGGAAAAACCTTAAAAGACTCTGGCTGACCTACCAGAGAGGCCCATTAACAACAGGACATGGACAGGCAGTGAACGCCTGGAGATGGAATGTGGCCAGATTAATAGCAGTGGAAAAGAAGGCAAAGCGGATTTATAATTCCACAAAGTAAAATGTGTATGAAGTTCTGAACTTTTCCACTAACCCCTCCCTTCTACCGGGATTTAAACCTGCTTATCAGGCATGATCCGAGGACCGCACAGTATGTTTCTTCTGTATCCCACACTGCATAGGATTCTCCATATACAGAGAGAAGCACTGACTGTGTGCACTGCAAATACTTCATACTAGGGCTGGGAGCTTTTCCAAAAGAAAAAAAAAAAAAATCAACGATTTTCTTTAAAAAAAAAAATGTAGTTATTTTTTTTGGACACCGCGCCGGTCCTGAGGAGCTGCGGGCAGGAGTTTTTAGGCGAGGCCGCGGCTTCGGCCTAGTCCACGGCGTCCGGCCTCGCGGACTAGGACGAAGCCACAGACTAGGCCGAAGCCGCTGCCTCGCCTAAAAACTCCTGCCCGTAGCTCCTCAGGACTGGCGCGGTGAAAAAAAAAAAAAAATCTAAAAAAATCGATTTGCTTAAATTTTAAATCGAATTGACCTCTCAACTCGATTCAAGATTTAAACCAATTTTTCCCCAGCCCTACTTCATACTAGGGTTGCACCGATACCAGGGTCAGTGCCGGCATCGGTGCCAATACTAAGCATTTGCACGAGTACTTGTGCAAATGCTCTGATACCTACGAAGTACGATTTAAGCCAATACAAAATGAATGGGCTCAAATTGCACTGCAAAGAATTACATACGATTTGAACAGGATGCGGTGCGATTCCTTTCCAGGCATGTCATAGTTCATTGGCATCCCGGTCTTAGTCTGTTGGGTTCAATACTGAGTTGGCCCAACCTTTGCAGCTATAACAGCTTCAGCTCTTCTGGGAAGGCTGTCCACAAGGTTTAGGAGTGTGTCTATGGGAATGTTTGACCATTCTTCCAGAAGCGCATTTGTGAGGTCAGGCACTGATGTTGGACGAGAAGGCCTGGCTCTCAATTGATCCCAAAGGTGTTTTATCAGGTTGAGGTGCAGTCCAGTCAAGTTCCTCCACCCCAAACTTACTCATCCATGTCTTCTGATGGCTACTTCCAGCAGGATAATGCACCATGTCACAAAGCTCAAATCATCTCAAACTGGATTTTAGAACACGACAATGAGGTCACTGTACTCCAATGGCCTCCACAGTCACCAGATCTCAATCCAATAGAGCACCTTTGGGATGTGGTAGAATGGGAGATTTGCATCATGGATGCGCAGCCGACAAATCTGCAGCAACTGTGGGATGCTATCACGTCACTATGGACCAAAATCTCTGAGGAATGTTTCCAACACCTTGTTAAATCTATGCCATGAAGAATTAAGGCAGTTCTGAAGGCAAAAGGGGGTCCAATCTGGAACTAGTAAGGTGTGCCTAATAAAGTGGCCGGTGAGTGTAGATTCCTGGCCATTTGCATTCTGTTTCTGCATGCATAAGAGTTTGGTCATTTTGGCAAATGGCGAAATTCTTGCACTGGGATGTACGTGCACAGATTAGTGTACAGTGCAGACAGGCGGCTAAGTAACTTTATTGCAGAAGAGACATAGTATGTCTCTTGCATAAAAAATTCTGCCTGTTTACTTTATTAAAAAAAACAAAAAGTGAAGTTCTACTTTAGGTAAACTAGTCACGAGCGGCATGTGTGGGCTACCATCCCCGACTATAAAAAGCTAGCTGTCTGGCTGTGTCTGATTGAATTATTTGGTTTCATATATTGTAACTCATCGAATGCTGCATGTCGATAAAAATTATACCGGCTATGAAAAAAGGGAATTCATCCAGCTCAAGACTAAATTATGCTTGTTTTTTTTTTTTATGTAAATATCAAGACACAATGGGACTAGCAGAATACAAAGAAAAAGCTGTGTGATGTAAAGCTGACCAGTTCTTCAGAGAACATTTAGGCGATTCAAGTACCATTCTTCCTCCTGCCATTGAGGTCACTGGCGTGCAAGCTGTCTGGAGTTGATCCATTTAGAAACATAGTAATTACATTATCTGGTGTTGCTATTTCTGGTAAAGCATCTAGACATCACAGTATCTGGCATCACAAAAGGAGCCCAAACACGTGCAGGTGATCTGCCCGGAAAGATCATCCAATACCTTCTCTGCCAGCATCAGCTCCAAACCCCCAACACCTCCCTTCCCTACCACCAATAATTCATTATTCAGTCTAGCATTTGTCAGGAGTAATGCAATTTACAAGGGCCATAACATCACATATATGCACCTCTAGAAGACCTACAACCCCTCTTAGACAATGGTAGCTATCACATGTCTGGTCAATTGACAAGTGTCAGATCTGGACATCACGGCGAATAGTCCGATGTCGATTGGCTAGCCTGCCATTTAAAGGGTGACCCAAGTGGTATGAAATGCAGATGTATGGGAGTGCTTACCTCTGGCGCATACTGCTTAACCACCGGACTCTATCACCCCCTTCCTGCCCAGACCAATTTTCAGCTTTCAGCACTGTCACACTTTTAATGACAATTGCGTGGTCATGTAACAATGTATGAAATTATCATTTTTATTTTACACAAATAGAGCTTTCTTTTGGGGGGTATTTCAACACCACTGAGGTTATTTTTTGCTAAATAAACTAAAAAGGGACAAAAAATTTGTAAAAAAAAAAAATCTTTTTTGTTTCTGTATTAGAATGTTTCAAATAAATTTTTCTTCATAAAATTTAGACCAAAATGTATTCTGCTACATTTCTATGGTGAAAATAATCCAAATCAGTGTATTATTTAGCCTGTAGGAAAGTTATAGAGTCCACAAACTATGATATATATATATATATATATATATATATATATATATATATATATATATATATATATATATATATATATATATATATATATATATATATATATATACACACACACATACACACACACACACACACACACACACACACATATACATATACACACACACACACACACACACACACACACACGGCCTATCTCTGAAAATTGATTAATTCTGTTGCAACGTCTTTTAGGACAGTCACAATGAGAGACCTTGGCTTCTCCCCTTCCTTAGGAAACATTGCGCCAGCCAATAAATTTTCACTTCCCCCCAGCCGGACTTCAATTTTTCTAAGAGCACCTCCAGCCAGCTGGGCAGACGCAAGAACACATTAATAACATACCATCACATATTACTATTGTGCCTGTGTTCAGGTCTTCCTCAAGACCCTCCATAAATTTCAGGTGGGTAAGTAGTAGCATCCCTCACTAAACTGTGCACTGTAAACGAATTGGATATTGGATAACTTTTTTTTCTCAGCACCTACTATATATCTGCTGTATTCATTTTTCACTTCCTCCTCCCTGGCCGTGGCCCATCGCATCATTTCCTGTTTGCAATGCCTTCTGGGAAGGGGTGGCAACTTCCTCTGACACTGCCGTTGCTATGGAAACCTGACCTGAAACCTATTACACTGCTTGTGCTGCACTGAGCATGTGCGAGATCTGCAAGGGTGAGATCCAGGAAGAAATACAGTCTGGCTTCAGATGCCCACACTTAAGATGGCCACGGCCTGCTGTAAGTTTATAAAATAACAAACTACTGCTATAAACTAACAAAACAGACCTTAGTTTACAGACTAACTTTACTAGAATACATTAACCACTTGAGCCCCGGACCATTATGCTGCCTAAGGACCAGAGGTCTTTTTCCAATTTGGCACTGCGTCGCTTTAACTGCTAATTGCGCGGTCATGCAATGCTGTACCCAAACGAAATTTGCGTCCTTTTCTTCCCACAAATAGAGCTTTCTTTTGATGGTATTTGATCACCTCTGCGGTTTTTATTTTTTGCGCTATAAACGGAAAAAGACTGAAAATTTTGAAAAAAAAAATGATATTTTCTACTTTTTGTTATAAAAAAAATCCAATAAACTAAATTTTAGTCATACATTTAGGCCAAAATGTATTCGGCCACATGTCTTTGGTAAAAAAAATGTCAATAAGCGTATATTTATTGGTTTACGCAAAAGTTATAGCGTCTACAAACTAGGGTACATTTTCTGTAATTTACACAGCTTTTAGTTTATGACTGCCTATGTCATTTCTTGAGGTGCTAAAATGGCAGGGCAGTACAAAACCCCCCCAAGTGACCCCATTTTGGAAAGTAGACACCCCAAGGAAATTGCTGAGAGGCATGGTGAGTATTTTGCAGCTCTCATTTGTTTTTGAAAATGAAGAAAGACAAGAAAAAACATTTTTTTTTTTCTTTTTTCAATTTTCAAAACTTTGTGACAAAAAGTGAGGTCTGCAAAATACTCACTATACCTCTCAGAAAATAGCTTGGGGTGTCTACTTTCCAAAATGGGGTCATTTGGGGGGGGTTTGTGCCACCTGGGCTTTCCATGGCCTCCGAAACTGTGATAGGCAGTGAAGAGTGAAATCAAAAATTCACGCCCTTAGAAAGCCTGAAGGCGGTGCTTGGTTTTCGGGGTCCCGTACGTGGCTAGGCTCCCAAAAAGTCTCACACATGTGGTATCCCCGTACTCAGGAGAAGCAGCAGAATGTATTTTGGGGTGTAATTTCACATATTCCCATGGCATGTTTGAGCAATATAACATTTAGTGACAACTTTGTGCAAAAAAAAAAAAAAAAAAAAAAAAAAAAAAAAAAAATTGTTTCTTTCCCGCAACTTGTGTCGCAATATAAAATATTCCATGGACTCGACATGCCTCTCAGCAAATAGCTTGGGGTGTCTACTTTCCAAAATGGGGTCATTTGGGGGGGTTTTGAACTGTCCTGGCATTTTATGCACAACATTTAGAAGCTTATGTCACACATCACCCACTCTTCTAACCACTTGAAGACAAAGCCCTTTCTGACACTTATTGTTTACATGAAAAAGTTATTTTTTTTTTGCAAAAAAATTACTTTGAACCCCCAAACATTATATATTTTTTTAAAGCAAATGCCCTACAGATTAAAATGGTGGGTGTTTCATTTTTTTTTTCACACAGTATTTGCGCAGCGATTTTTCAAACGCATTTTTTGGGGAAAAAACACACTTTTTTAAATTTTAATGCACTAAAACACACTATATTGCCCAAATGTTTGATGAAATAAAAAAGATGATCTTAGGCCGAGTACATGGATACCAAACATGACATGCTTTAAAATTGCGCACAAACGTGCAGTGGCAACAAAATAAATACATTTTTAAAAGCCTTTAAAAGCCTTTACAGGTTACCACTTTAGATCTACAGAGGAGGTCTACTGCAAAAATTACTGCCCTCGATCTGACCTTCGCGGTGATACCTCACATGCATGGTGCAATTGCTGTTTACGTTTGACGACAGACCGCCGATTGCGTTCGCCTTAGCGCGAGAGCAGGGGGCGACAGGGGTGCTTTTTTTTTTTTTTTTCTTTATTATTTTTCTGCTTTTTTTATCTTATTTTTAAACTGTTCCTTTCATATTTTTTTTTTTTAATCATTTTTATTGTTATCTCGGGGAATGTAAATATCCCCTATGATAGCAATAGGTAGTGACAGGTACTCTTTTTTGAAAAAATTGGGGTCTATTAGACCCTAGATCTCTCCTCTGCCCTCAAAGCATCTGACCACACCAAGATCGGTGTGATAAAATGCTTCCCCAATTTCCCAATGGCGCTATTTACATCCGGCGAAATCTAAGTCATAAAATGCTCGTAGCTTCCGGTTTCTTAGGCCATAGAGATGTTTGGAGCCACTCTGGTCTCTGATCAGCTCTATGGTCAGCTGGCTGAATCACCGGCTGCATTCTCAGGTTCCCTGTTGAGACAGGAGAGCCAGAGAAAAACCACGGAAGACGGTGGGGGGGGCATTCCCTCCCACGGCTTGTAAAAGCAGTCTAGAGGCTAATTAGCCGCTAGGATTGCTTTTACATGAAAGCCGACCGCTGGCTGAAAAGAATGATACCAAGATGATACCTAAACCTGCAGGCATCATTCTGGTATAACCACTCAAAGTCGTGAATGGCGTACCTGAAGACAAAAAAATGGTTAACAATAAAGCACAGTAAACGGTAAAGTATAAAAAATTGCATACCTGAAAAAGCAAACATGATAAAACATAATAACAATAAAACATTGCAGAATAGAATACAGTAAAAAAGAGCAGAACAATAGAGAGAGAATAGAGAGAGAGAGAACAATAAAACGACAACTATTTTTTTTTATTTTATATATATATTTTTTTTTTGACACTTTTTTTGTAACTAACTTTTGTAACTGTAACCGGTTCCAGGTTCGGGTCTCTCAAAATGCGATGGCATCTTGGGAGACCCTGTGAAAGTGTGTCCTAGTCTGTGCAATGCTGTACCCTACGCTAATACTCAACTAATGAATGGTAGCGTTCAAAACATTCACCAATGCAAAGACCAGGATTGTCAGGACAGGAGGGACAATAATAGCGGGTGTCACGCCTATATCCGCGCTTCCTGCAGACACAACATCTTTTTTGGGGGGGTTCGTTGGGTAGGGGTACTCGGGAGGACATAAAGAAAATGCCTCTCATGCAGCCGACTGCATTTGATTGGGGATGTGAATGGGGGAAGTACGGGCGCTGCAGAAGTGGTGGGTTCCCAATTAGGATTGGCGAATGCAGCAGGAAGGGCACTATGGACACGACGGGCCTGTGTTTGTCTTTTTGGTGACAGCGGGACACTACTTGTGCTTGCCACCTCACCAGCTTGAACTGCACTTATGGGACTCGCCACGTCACCAAGTGTTGCTGCAGTGCTGGTTTGACTACGACCGGGGTGTACTAGGCCGCTGGTGCTTGCCAGTTCACCAAAACGCTACCAAAAAAACTGTTAGCGATCGCAGGGATCAAGGCCTGACTCTGCGAACGCTGCAGTTATGTGTTTAGTGTTTTGTAAGTGTCAGTGATCGATCGATACTGCACTTGGGTGGGCTGGGCTGGGCCGGGCGGAGGGGCAAAACACAGGTGCTAGCAGGTATCTGGGCTGATCCCGCTAACACTGCGTTTTTGGGAACCCTAAACTGCTGGGGACGCTAGTATAGATCTGATCGGATCAGATATTGATCCGATCAGATACTATACCACTAAGGGAGGTGTACGGTGCGTGCGTGGGTGTTAGCGCTACTGGCGCTAACCTGACGCTGCCTGGTGCTTGCTTGCCAGTTCACCAAAATGCTACCAAAAAAACTGTTAGCGATCGCAGGGATCAGGCCTGACTCTGCGAACGCTGCAGTTATGCGTTTAGTGTTTTGTAAGTGACAGCGATCGATCGATACTGCACTTGGGTGGGCCGGACGGAGGGGCAAAACGCAGGTGCTAGTGGGTATCTGGGCTGATCCCGCTAACACTGCGTTTTTGGGAACCCTAAACTGCTGGGGACGCTAGTATAGATCTGATCGGATCAGATATTGATCCGATCAGATACTATACCACTAAGGGAGGCGTATGCTGCGTGCGTGGGTGTTAGCGGTACTGGCGCTAATCTGACGCTGCCTGGGGCGACGCATATCACCGCCGGGCGATCAGGGGGCTAAACCTTTATTCGGTAATAAACGGCGGGTGCCCTGACACTATAAAAAATAAACAAACTAACCAGCGTCAACCGTAACGTTTATACGGTGATCAGTGGTGAAAGGGTTAACTAGGGGGCAATCAAGGGGTTAAAACATTTATTAGATAGTATATGGGGGTCCCTGACACTGTAAAACGCTGACGGCGAACCTAAATATTTACGTCCCTAACTAGCGTCACCAGTGACACTAATACAGCGATCAGAAAAATGATCGCTTAGCGACACTGGTGACAGGGGGTGATCAAGGGGTTAAAACTTTATTAGGGGGGGTTAGGGGGGTACCCTAGACCTAAAGGGGGGTAATACTAACTGTCCCAACACTGTAACTGTCACAAACTGACACTATGCAGTAATCAGAAAAAAAAAAAAAAAAAAAAAAAAAAAACCTGCTGGTGTCAGTTTGTGACAGGGGGGGGGGTGATTGGGGGGTGATCGGGGGGCGATCGGGGGGCGATCGGGGGGGGGATCGGGGTGTTTTGTATGCCTGGCATGTTCTACTGTGTGTGTAGTGTGTTGTGCACTTACATTGATGTCTTCTCCCCTCGGCGCTGGAACGGAATACCGAGCTGAGGGGAGATGACATAATTTCCTTTGCTGCTGTTTAGCATACAGCAGCAAAGGAATGTTCCCATTGGCCGGCGGCGATCGCGAGGGGGGGGCCACGAACGGATGGCCTCCCCCTCATCTCGGATCGCCGGGGAACAGAACGGGACCGCCTCGGGCGGCGGGGGGGGGTCCGATCGGACCCCCCACCCGCGGAAGGCAAATCACGTACATGTACGTGATTTTGCCTGCCCGTGCCGCTTTGCCGACGTAAATCGGCGTTAGGCGGTCCTTAAGTGGTTAAGCTTGTTTATTATAGGGGTATTTTTATTTAAAAAGTATCATTTCGGCCGGAACACCACTTTAAATTTTCCCTCCCCGTCTTTCAGGACAGCCACAATGAGAGGATAGACGAGTACTTACCACTTAGGGTGTGACAACGGCCTGCAAAACTTTTTGCCCAAAGGCTTGCTCATTCGCCGACACCAGGTCAACCCTGTAATGTTTTACAAAGGTGGCGAAACTGGACCACATTGCTGCTTTGTAAATTTGCTCTGGCTTCGCTCCAGCCCTTTCCGCCTGAGAAGCCACCATAACCTTAATAGAGTGTGCTTTTTTACCAACAGGAACCTCTTTTCCTGCTAACTTATAGGCCTGGCCAATGGTTACCTTGAGCCATCTGGAAATGGTGCGATGAGACGCTTTATACCCCTTTCTTGCCCCAGAAAACAAAATAAACAAAGCGCCTGACTTCCTTACTGTTTTCGTCAGGTCTAAATGCTGCAGGATACATCTCCTTACATCTAAGGTATGAAATTTAAACTCCCTTTCTTCTGAGGGATTAGGGCAGAAAGTGGGTAAGACCATCTCCTGGCTTCCATGATACTTCGAGGCCACTTTAGGTAAGAATGCCGGATCGGTTTTAAAAACTACCCGATCGAAAAAAACAACACAAAATGGGGGTCTGACTAATAAAGCCTCTATTTTGATGACCCTCCTGACAGTTGTCACTGCAACCAAAAATACTGTTTTGAAAGTAAGATCCTTTAGTGCAGTGGTCATCAAAACCCTGTCCTCAGGGCCCACTAACAGGCCAGATTTTATGTATTACCTTGGGGAGATGCAGACTAGAATACTGCAATCAATGAGCAGCAAATGATATCACATGCGATGTATTTCAGTTATCTTGCAAACCTGGCCTGTTAGTGGGCCGAGGGCAGGGTTGATGACCACTGCTTTAGTGAACAATTTTCTAAAGGCTCAAATGGTGGCTCAGTTAGGGCCTGTAAGACCAGAGATAGGTCCCACTTAGGGAAGGGTGGACCTTGAACTGGTCCTCTGTCTTGCTAGAGCTCTGAAAAATCTGACCACCCAAGGGTTGGTGGCCAGAGGTTTTTCCAAATATGTGCTGATACCTGGCTCTTAAGGGTACTAATGGCTAACCCTTTATCTGCCCCGCACTGCAAAAACTCCAAAAATGCTATGGGGCTCTGCATCTGAAGGAGTTTCCTATGCACCACTCGCTAAAGCGAACCCAGACCTTTTTGTAGATCTGGCGCGTCTCCTTTCTGCTATTGAGGAGAGTGAATGGCTATGAGCCTTTGTGAAAATCCCTTTGTTTTTTATATACCTTCCTCAGTAGCCAGGCCGCTAAGTTCCAACAGTGTACTTGGGGACAGAGGACCAGGCCCTGTGAAAGGAGATCCTCCCGAAGTTTTAGGAACCAAGGAGGTTCTACCGCTAACTGTTTGAGGATCGAGAACCAAGCCCTTTTGGGCCAATGTGGTGCCACCAAGATTAGAGAGGTGTTCTCTGTCTGAAATTTTCTCAGCACAGCCGGGAGCAAGACCGGGGGTGGGAAGGCATAGTATTTTTTGAAACGCCAGCTCTGCATTAGCGCATCTACCCCTAGTGCGTTTTCCCACCTGTCTAGTGAGAAAAAAAAAAAGGGGGTTTTTGCGTTGTCCTTTGATGCAAAGAGGTCAACCTCCAGGGGTCCCCATCTTTTGGATAGAAGGCTGAAGACTTCCTGGTTGAGGACCCAATTGCCCTCTCTCAGCTGCTTTCTGCTGAGAAAGTCCGCCACCACATTCTTTTCCCCTTTTAGAAAAACCGCCGATAGGGAGAGTGCGTTGGCCTCTGCCCAGCTCAGGACTTCTATGCTAGGGCCAACAGAATACCGCTGAATGCCTTGTGCTGCCTTGCCTGTTTACATAAGCAACAACCGAGGAGTTGTCTGAGCGAACACTTGAATGTGGTGGCCCTGAAGTTCCCTCCCGAAGGCCTTGAGTGCCAACCAGATGGCTTTTAGTTCCTTCCAACTGGATAACCTTTTGAGCTCCTTGTCCCTTTAGGTGCCCTGTGCCAGTAGGGTTCCCAACTGTGCGCCCCAGCCTTTGCCGCTTGCATCCGTGGTTACCACCCTGGAGACCAGGATGAGCCACAGACGCCCCTGCGACAGGTTTACCATTTTTCCAGAGGCATCTTTTTACCTGAGGTGGAACGCATAGTAAGGTGTCTAACGACTCCTGGCTGTGATCCCACACCTGTAGCACCAAGGCTTGCAGGGACAAAAATGTAGCCCTGCCCACTGAACTGCTGGGATGGTTGACGTTAGCAGACCCAGAGTTGATATTGCTGACCTTAGAGACCTGCTGATTGATTTGGAGAGAGGCTACTGCCTTGTCCAATTTCTGTATCTTATCTTCCAGGAGAAAAACTCTCAACTGAGTGGAGTCTAGCAGGTATCCTAAGTAGGCAATGTACTGAGATGGAATCAAGCTGGACTTTTCCAGGTTCAGCAGCCACCCCAGCTGTCAGGGTGATAACCGTATGACGGGTAATTCTGCCAGTATTCCTCATGGTGGCGCCCTTCTGCCTATTTAAGTCTGCTGCTGGTGCATGCTGGTTGCTGGATTATCATCAGCTTCCTGTGTTCCTTGTGCCTGTTGTGATACCTGCTTCCTGTTACTACTCGGCTTGCCTGACTGCTCCAGTGTTCCGCCTGCATTGACCCCGGCTTGGACCTGACTATTCTTCGGCTCCGCATCTGTACCTTGATCATCCTCCTGTGTTTGACCCCTGGCTCGGCTACCTTCTCCGTTCCTGATTATCCTGCTGTACCTCACCTTGGACTGATTCCTGTGCTGAATGACCATTGGCCTGGCTCTGACTCCGCTCCTGGTTGCTCCACAGCTCCATACCTGGAATCCCTCCTTGCACGGTTGCCCTTCAACCTTACCAGCGCACCCCAGCAGCTACCTGCTATCTGCTACTCAGCAACAGCGCTCTGGCAACCCGTGCACCTTTGGGCACCGTACTCCCTGTCTCACTCCCAGGGTTACGCTGCACTTAGCCGCAAGGGGCGCCCCCTCGGCAATCTGGCCTCACATCCAGGACTCTGACACCAGCCTTGTCAGGGATGCCTTTGTCAGATCCAGATCTCTGGTTAGCTGTTCTGGAGATACTGCGAAGAGGAGCAGGTCGTCCAGATATGCAATAATCGAGACTCCTTTGAGTCGCAGAAAGGCCATGGCTTCTGCCATGACCTTTGTGAATATTTGAGGTAACGAGGATAGGCCAAATGGAAGTGCTTGAAACTGTAGATGAATTGTTTCTCCTATGTTCACCGCTAGACAGAGAAACTTCTGGAAAGCCTCCACGATAGGACGTGGAGGTAGGCGACCTTGAGATCTAGTGACACCATGCAACAGTTCTGCGGTAGCAAGGCTCTGACTGTAAAGATCAGAGCCTTGCTAGATCAATTCCATACGGAACCTCTTGCAGGAAATCGACTGGTTCAGGATCAATCTGTATTTCACTGAGGGTTTTTTCAGTGCAAAAATGTGTGAATAAAAGCCCCCCTCCCCTTTTGGAACTCTGCGAACCACATTTTGTTCCTCTAGCTCCTTTAATGTCTCCAGTAGGGCCTCGGCCTTCGCCGCACACCTGGGAAGGTGTGTGACGCAGAATCTTCATAGGGGTGGTCTTGTAAATTCTAGGCGGCACCCCCCCTCCTTATGATCCCCAGGATAAATTGGCTGGGGAAACCGCCTCCCACTGTGGGAGGAGGACGGCCCCCAGTCTTCCTCCCACCGTGTTTGGAGGGTCATTGGCTTTTTCAGGGCTGTTCAGGACGACAAAAAAATTGCGCCGCCCCTTTGGCCCCAGGTTTTCTTTTCCCCCTCCGGCTTGGGGGGCCCCCTTCACTTCTGTGCAGGAAACCCCTTCTTTGTTTGAACTGGGGGTTTACGTTTCACCGGGAAGGATTTCTACTTGTCCGCTGTGCAGTCTAGCATGGCTTCTAGACCTGGCTCAAAAAGTAGATCCCCCATCAGTGGGATCCTGCACAGTTTAACCTTAGAAGCACTATCGCCCGGCCACGTTTTTTAGCCAGAGGGCTCTTCTGGCCAAGTTGGCTAGAGATGCATCTGCTATATATGCCACTCCTTGCAAAATAGTTAGAAAAGATGACAATGTTGTTTCCTTGGCAGTTCCCGCTTCAATATGAGCCTGAATTTGGGAAAGCTCCAGGTTATGGGCCACTACTGTGAGAGCCATTTCTGGCTTTAAATTTCCTATAGTTGATTCCCAGGTCTTCTTCAGGAGAGAATCTATTCTCTTGTCCATAATACCTGCCAGAGCCCCCATATCCTTGAAGGCCAGATCTGTATGTCTGGAGACCTGGGAGAAGGCAGCATTCAGTTTGGGGTTCTTATTACAGATGGACGATGGATCTTCTGAAAACGGGAACCTTCTCTTCAAGGATCTGGAGAAAAAAAGGTTTCCGCTCAGGATCCTGCCACTCCTTTACCATTTCCACTAGGACCTCATGGACTGGGAAAACCTTTTTTCTGTTCTCCCAAGCCCCTGTACATCTGGTCGTGGAGTGTCAGGGGTTTCTTGTCCACCTGAATTCCAAGGGTGGTATAAATTGCCCTCAAGAGGTCATCTACCTCTTCCAGGGACAGTTTATATCTTGAGGGTTTCCTGAACTCCCCGTCCCGGTCCTCTCCCTCAGATTCATCCTGGGAACCAGAGGTGTTACTATCCGGGTCTTCTCCAAGCCTCCTGTCTGGAGGCCCCAGTAGATCCATCTGCCGTGGCAGTCGCAGCCGGTTGGGAAGATGCAGAGCCCTGCGCTTGTTGAGGGGTTGTACTTTGGGATGCAGCTGAGGGATTAGTAGGAAGCTGAAAACCTTCAAACAAAGATTTGAAAGGTGGAAGAAAGTTCTTTTACTGAAGCCCCTAACCCCGCTTCCTGCTCTGATGCCCTTTCTCTGACTAAAGCATCCATACAGTCCTTGCACAATACTTTTGTCCAAGATTCCCCTAAGGTGTCCCTACAAGAGGCACACACTCTTAGAGCTATGTGAGGATATTGACTTTTCAGTAGCTTTCTAAAATACATGCAAGAAAAATTAAACATCACCTTTCCATATAGGATATAACCCTGGGGCGTGTACTAGACCCTTTTAATAAGGATCTGACCCCCCCAACTGAACGTGACTATCAGCTCCTCCCTTCTCCCTAATCGGTGCTAGTATGCACCGCGTACTAGCTCATTACGAAATACTTACCTTAGAACGAGGTCCCCGTATCACATGCCGGTCCACGCCGAGGGAGCTGACATTTTGCCCTTGGCGTGTCTTCCGGGTTCGCGGCTCTGGCGCTGTGAGTGGCCGGAGCCGCAATGACGTCACTCCCGCGCATGGAGTCTTCTTCCCTGCAAGGTCTGGCAGCGTCTGCTGGACCTTCAGCTGGGCATTCACAGCGCATTCGCCGATTACGTCAGCGGCTGCATGCAAAGTGAATATCTCCTACACAGTATAGGTTTAGGAGATATTAATTTTACCTACAGGTAAGCCTTATTATAGGCTTACCTGTAGGTAAAAATTTAAAAAGTGGGTATACAACCACTTTAAGTGGTGAAAAAGGCATGGATATTTTGTACATAGTTACACTGGACCAATATACAGTAACTATACATATACTATACCTGGCCGATGCCCATGGAAACTGGTGTATATATATAGGGAGCTTTTAACCCCCGCTAGCAGCCGAATAAAGGGTTGAAAGTGGCGCTGCAGAGTCGCTTTGCAGGCGCGTCGGCGGCGCTGCCCATTGATTTTAATGGGCAGGGGCGATTTAGGAGTGGTGTATACACCGTTTCTAAAGCGCCTCAAAGAAGCTGCTTGCAGGACTTTTTTTGACGTCCTGCCTGCGCATCGCCCCAGTGTGAAAGCACTAAGGCTTTCACACTGCGATTGCAGATGAGCCATTTTTCAGGGGCTTTACAGGTGCTATTTTTAGCGCTAAAGAGCCTGAAAAACACCTCCAGTGTGAAAGGGGCCTTAACGCTGTAATATGTTATTTGCACACAGCTAATGAAAATACCATATATACTCGAGTATAAGTCGAGATTTTCAGACCCTTTTTTTTGGGCTGAAAGTGCCCCCCTCGACTTATATTCGAGTCACCACCATCTGCCTACATACCATTCGGCAGCCTCTCACTGTTCAAAAGCTGCGCCTCCTCCTCGTCTGTGATAGGCAGAAAACTCCATTTCCCAGCAGTCTATCACGGACATTCTCTCATCCTCGTCCAAGGTATGAGGATGAGAGAATGTCCGTGATAGGCTGACCGCTGACTGCTGGGAAATGGAGTTTTCTGCCTATCACGGACGAGGAGGAGGCGCGCCTTTTGAACAGTGAATGGCCGCCGAATAGTAATAGCACACGCTGATCAGTGGATGCAGAGGGGCACACGGAGGCATGCACAGGACACAGGTGGGTTGTACACATACACAGGACACATACACACATGCACAGGACACATGCACAGGACACATGCACACATGACACATATACACATGAAACTACACAGGGAGGTATACGGCTGCAGATGGGCACTGTTGACCCTCTTTTTCCACTTACAGTAGATGCTGCATTTCTCACCCTCGTCTTATACTTGGGTCTATACGTTTTTCCCATTTTTTTATGGTAAATTAGGGCCTCGACTTATAGGGTCGACTTATACTCGAGTATATACGACTGCATTATCCAACTGTGCATGCCTACATGGAAATTACGTTGTCTATATCCATAACAAATGTGAACGCTTATATAATTTAACCATTCTACCTTCCTCTTGAACAAAATAAAAAATGTAAAAAAAAAAAATGTTCCGCAGTACCTAAAGTGGAATTCCAGCTTACACGAAACAAGCCTTAAAACCGTCCCCTCCCCCCTCTTAACACTATGCTAACTAACCTGTGTAAGAAAAATACTTAAATTATATCTCTATCACAAAAGTGAGTACGCCCCTCACATTTTTGTAAATATTTTATTATATCTTTTCATGTGACAACACTGAAGAAATGACACTTTGCTACAATGTAAAGTAGTGAGTGTACAGCTTGTATAACAGTGTAAATTTGCTGTCCCCTCAAAATAACTCAACACACAGCCATTAATGTCTAAACCACTGGCAACAAAAGTGAGTACACCCCTAAGTGAAAATGTCCAAATTGGGCTCAATTGGCCATTTTCCATCCCCAGTGTCATGTGACTTATATATATACACATACACACATATATACATGCTGGGATAGGCTGGCAATGATGTTGCATTGCTCCTGAATCTCAAGCAGAGTTGTCACACTAGTCGGCTATGCCTGCTTACACTAAGGCGTGGTGAGAAGATATTGCAGGCAGTGTGGCTATCATTCATACTCTGATTGACAAGTCTGTAGCTTGTCAGGCAGCACCTGGCCACACCTGTCCTGCCTTCTGGATTGGCATCACTGCCTCTGTTGCTAGAACCCTCCCACTGAGAGCTGCAGTGACTGGGAGGGGGCGCGTGTGAGAGATAAATAAGAAAAGCATTTGTCTGCATAACTGGGGGGGGGTTCCTTTGTATACTTTGTGCTGAAAGGTGTCCCTTTTCCCAACTCAGAAATTTGGGATGTATACAATATAAAAATGAATAGGAAGAATGGAAGGGAGATATGGGACTTTATAGGTGCTGATTACATAATTCCATATAGCAAAGTCAATTAAAACAAAAAATGTTTATTAGCCACTTACCTACTGGGCACTTAAACCCCTTTCCTGCCCATGCCAACTTTCAGCGCTGTCGCAATTTAAATGACAATTACGCGGTCATGCAACACTGTACCCAAATGACATTTTTATAATTTTTTTTGACACAAGTAGAGCTTTCTTTTGGTGGTATTTAATCACTGCTGGGTTCAAACTGTGGTCGCAGTCTGACGAAAAATGAATGCGACAGGAAACACTGCAATGCCAAACACTACAGTGGCTCAGATGCACCCGACACCACTGTCCATCGGGAGATGTGGACACCACCAGATCCCTGAACCTGAGAGCGGTGCCCCTGCCTTCACCCGGCTGCCTCTCTTTTCTGGAACCATTTAACTAGTATAACAGGTAGATAACGCAGCAACTATATTAGCCAACCTAATATACAGTCCTCCAAGGATGCAGGCCTAAAACAATGTTGGTTTACCTCTATGCAACCCCTTAGGTATGCAAGTACCTAGGTATGCAAACATGCAGGTATACAAGTATTCTTGCCATTCATGCATTTATGAATGCAGTACAAGGCCAATATGCACACATGCATGTACCCCCAGGCAAACAAGCACATATGCATGTAGCCCCAGGCAAATAAGCCCATATGCATGTAATCCTACGCAAATAAGCACATATGTATGTAGTTCCAGGAAAACAAGTACATATGTATACAGCTTAATCTAAATAAACATAGATATGCAGTACAAATGAAAACTTGCCAGCATGTATTTAAGCAATATGCATCTATGGAAGCATGCGTTTATACAACTATGCATTTAGGCAAAATATGAAAGCGTGCGTCCCTGTAAACACGCATCCATGCAATATGTGCCCATGGAAACAAGCATTTACGCAATAAGCAAGCATGCATTTATGAAACGTGTTTATGCAACATTACGCAAAACTCATCTATGCAGACATGTATAAACATGCATTTTTATGCAACCATGAATCTTTATGCAATCCTTATGCAACCATGTATCTCTATGCAGCCATGTATCCTTATGCGATCATGTATATTTAAGCAAACATGTATAAACATGCAACCTTATGCGATCATGTATCTTTATGCGATCATGTAAAACCATGTATATCTATACAAACATGTCTAAACATGTATCTTTATGCAAACGTGTATCTTTATGCGATCATGTATTACCATGTATATTTATAAAAACATGTCTAAACATGCATCTTTATGCAACATGTATCACCATGTATATTTATACAAACATGACTAAACATGCATCTTTATGCAACCATCTATCTTCATGCAATCATGTATAACCATGTATATGTATGCAAATTAGGGGTGCAACGGATCGTTGCCGATCCGTGATCTGTACGGATCACCCTCCACGGATCGGCACACCCGCGATCCGCGGAGCACTTTTCGGCCTCAGCCATAGGAAAGGCCGCGGCTTCGGCCTAGCTCCGGAGCCGGCGGCCATCTTAGTACACCCGGAAGCGGCCGCTGTTTCGTCAGGAAGTGACGTTTCGTCGCCGCCATCTTGCTACACCCCACATTCCTGCACAGTACAATAATGATAGAGTGAGAAGGGGGCAAGCGGACATCTTGTTACACCCACTGGAGTTTTAGATTTAAAAGCCATTTTCAACACAAAACTGAGCTTATATGCACAAATACTGTATTTATGCATATAAGCTCGGTTTTGTGTTGAAAATAGCTTTTAAATCTAAAACTCCGGTGGGTGTAACAAGATTTGTGTGTTTTTTTTTTTTTTGCTGATCCGAAAATGATCCGATCCGTGACTCTGATCCGAGGATCGATCCGATCCGTGAGATTTTTGATCCGTTGCACCCCTAATGCAAATATGTAAAAACATGCATCTTTAGCAACCGTGCGTTTCAGCAACTGTGTGTTTTAGCTAGTTTGCAAGCATGCACCTGCCTAACTGCAGTTGGCCCCATACTAGTCCTGCAGGATTTAGCCAAGCACATATGCACTATACTGGAGATACAACTCCTTAAAATGCACCCATGCTCATGTTTTTCCAAACTTGTATATTTAAACATGCATTTAAGCAACAAGTTTGCAAGCATGTATACTACACTGCACCTGCCTACCGAGCAGTCAAGAACACTTTAAAGTGAACTGCTAACTATCCAGGGGTGTATCGACTTACAGTTGTACAGTCCCCCCGGATAAGCAGTAAATATGCAGCATATAATCATGACTTGTTTGTCACACAGTTCTCCCATAGCAAGTACTCACACTTAGTATCTCTGGGCTGCTGCTGTCTCTAGAGGCCTGCTGAACCTGCTGCCACATGGCATGGCCGCCCTTACGCAGGGTCCAGCGCCAAAAGGCTGTATTACAGGCAAACCTCGAGGAATCTTCTCTCCTTCCAATGAGGCTCGGGTACTATTCATTTTGGCTGACAGGTTTTTCTAATGGATCCTATTGAAGTCCATGATTCTCAGAAGAACCGTCCAGACCTCCAAGTATGCCCCAAAAGCACATACATCACATCAATGACCACCACCTTGCAGACACTGGCGAAAAAAACTGGGAGGTAATTCCTGTATGGTAGGGGTTATATAGAGGGGGACTGCCTGTCTTTTTGATGTGCCAGTGTCCATTCACCTACAGGTGGCGTATAACCCAGATAGTAATTATTATAGGTGCTCTGTGTCCCGTGATGTACGATAAAGAAAAGCAGGTTCTAAGAGAAAGGAGTCTGTTCATGATGGCCTTGGGTGCCCAACCAACTGAATTCTGATCGCCTACATACACCGATCTCCCGCGGAGAGAAGTATATGTGGGTGAGCAGAATTCAGTTGGTTGGGCACACAAGGCCGTCATGAACAGACCCCTTTCTCTTAGAACCCGCTTTTTTTTGGCTTCATTACCCCATCACTCTGAGGTAGGAATCCACTTCTGCCTGAATGGTGAGGCGGATCCTTGTCCTTGCTATACAGTTGTAAATCTGTTTAATACCTATGCATTTAGTCATGTTTATGTACAGTCTTTTGATATATGCTTTTTTATCTGTTTAGTAGCTATCATACCACGCCTTTTCCTGAAGAAGTTTTACGGCGAAACATGTTGAAATAAGAGTGTGCAAACAGCAATGTAACCATAAAAAAGTAGTGTTCTATATCCTCTATGGATGTTGTTTTGTATTAATGTTTTTATCTCTATTTATGTGATTTAACAAAAAAAAATTTGTTTTAATTTACTTTGCTATATGGAATTATGTAATCGGCCCCTATAAAGTCCCATATCTCCCTTCCATTGTTCTTCGTATTCATACCTAAGGGATGTTGGTGCCAGATGCTTAACTCTGGATAATCCTGGGCATACTTTACCACATTTAATATAAAAAAAAGTGCAGAGAATAGAGAAGGGTGCACCACATTGTGTATATCGGCAGACCAACAATAGAGCTTGGTGTACTGTGTCGTGTATACCCGTAGCTCATACTCTGAGAAGAATAGAGCTGGGTGCACTGTGCATTATATATCACTTCTCATACTTGGCAATCTGAGAATACAGCCAGATGCACTGCCCAGACTCAGCATGATGAAAATAGAGCCAGGTGCACAGTTACATGTATATCCCGGATCATACTTGGCACAATGAGAATACAGTCAGGTGCACGGCAAAGTGTATATCCCTGCTCATAATGGGAATGCTGAGAACAGGGCTGGGTGCTAGAGTCGTGTAGCCACCTCCTGCAAAAGTGGAAGAGGAGTGTCTCAGGACCCAGAAGAAGGACCTATCATGGCAGGAGGAGGGCGCTGTGTGAGGTAAATGTGCATACAAGAATGTTAAGGTGAGAATTCACCCGCAAACAAAATTTAGTTCCACTTTAAAAGTATAACTAAAAGCAAATCGTATTCATTTGGGGACAGAGTGGAGATGTATTAGAACACCTGATGGTTTTTATTGCCATTTGTGCCCCCGTTATGGAGATTCACCCTCTCCATCTGTCCCGTTTACCATTATCAAGTAAAAGAAAATCCCAAATTTTTGGTTGTTCCTAGAAAAGGAATGGAGGGGAAATCTTCCAATGGGGACACTAGTTCTGGTGACCTGGGGAGCCTAACGAAATTCCCTTAATTTGCAGGGATTTCCTCTCACTTCCTGTTTGGCTATGGGACAGGAAGTGAAGGGAAATTTCCACAATGGGAGACAGATGGCCAAAAAAAAAAAAATCTGACAGGGATTATAACAATCCCTTTGCTCTATCCAAAATTAAAAAGTTCTCCCTATAGTTTTACTTTAGGATCACAAGCAATACATTGAATTTTGAAAGCTTTAGTAAGGGCAATTATCTTTAATAAACCCAAGTGAATTACATTTTAAGGCCTCATGCACACTGGACATTAAAATAACATTATAAAAACAGATCAGTAGTTTTGCAGTGAGTTTTTCGACTTTTTTCAACGTTTTTGCAATAGCTTTTTTTTTTTTTTTTTTCCAATAGATCTCAAACGTTAAAAAATGCTTATGAGCGTCGTTTTTGAGCGTTTATCGACGTTTACCAGTGTTTATCAGCATTAGAGCATTTTTACAGCTGAAAAATGTCTCTCAGAACCCACTAGTTTTGGGGGTTTTTTACTGCTCAAAAACGCCACTGCCCAAAACTGCTGATAACAGACTATGGGGGTTATTTATGAAAGGCCAATCCACTTTGCACTACAAGTGCATTGCAAGTGCACTTGAAAGTGCAATCGCTCTAAATCTAAGGGGTAGATCTGAAATGAGGGGAAGCTCTGCTGATTTTATCATCCAATCATGTTCAAGCTAAAATGCTGTTTATCTTCCTTGCATGTCCCCCTTGGATCTACAGCAACTGTACTTCCAAGCGCACTTGTAGTGCAAAGTGGATTTGCCTTTAGTAAATAACCCCCTATGTGTGCATGGACACATAGGATAACATGGGAGAGTTTAATGACTGTAGAAAAAGACATCTACAGCCAAAAACAGCTGCTGTAAAAAGGTCAGAAAAACATCCAGTGTGCATGAGGCCTTATGAAGCGTACACACGAGCGGACTTTTCAACCGGATTGTCCGGCGGACAATCCGATCGTGTGTGGGCTTCATCGGACCTTCAGCTGACTTTTCCAGTCGAAAATCTGACGAACTTTAGGTTTGAAACATGCTTCAAATCTTTCCGGCGGACTCGAGTCCGGTCGAAAAATCCGCTCTTCTGTATGCTAGTCCGACGAACGAAAACCGACACTAGGGCAGCTATTGGCTACTGGCTATCAACTTCCTTATTTTAGTCCGGTGTAAGTCATCACGTACGAATCCGTCGGACTTTGGTGTGATCGTGTGTAGGCAAGTCCGTTCGTTCAAAAGTCCATCAAAAGTCTGACGAAAGTCTGCCGGAATGGCCAAAAAGTCCGCCCGTATGTACGCGGCCTTACAGTTCAACTGAAAAAAACTTTTTTTAAACAAGGATCTTATCGCAGTTGGTTCACGCTGTGAATTGAGAACAATGTAGCATCCAAAGAGTCTTCAATTATAGAAGGAATTTATTTTTCCAGCCGTTTTATACATATTTTTTTTTGTAAACACATTCCATGCATATTTGTTAATGTTGTGGACACAATGAAGCACACATAGGAATGCATACATTTATGCTTATTTACAGTAAAAACAAAAAAGTGAACAGACTTTCATGGAGACACAGCTTGACAATTCTCTACCTACTTACCACCAGCAGTTCTCTCTATAATGGAGACTCTCCCCTGGACTCATCCCTTGACAACATTTCCTGCTAAGAACAGAACGCCTACTCCCCAAAAATGCTCATTACTGTCTGTCTTAGACGCCTGTTAGATATTATTTACATTTTTGGCTTGCATTAGCAGCACGCTTCTCATAATCGTGCCTCTGTTATTCCACAAAGACATAACAAATGGTGGATTGTTAGACTGCTTTTAAAAATTCAGCTTTAAGTATCTGAATCCGTCTTGATTTTAGCCTCCTGTAATCCTCTGTAAAGCAGCACTCAGACTGGGAAAGGGAGCCAATCTGTTGAATGCAAATGTGAACATGTTGACAGGAAGGTCCCATTTACACCTGAAGCCAATAGAAGGAGCGGTCAGCTCGGAGCACGTAGCCTTTCATCACTGCAGCCCTGATTGACAAGATTCCAGCCCTGCCTAGGTCCAATCAGACACCGGTGACATCACTTCCTGTTCCACAGTCCATGCTGGTCTGTGTGGAGCCGCTTGGTTCCTTTGCTCCTGGATTAACACTGTGATCCATTCCAGGCAGCTTCTCAATCCTTTCCAGCAATCCGGCACAGCGGTGGGACCCACAGAGCCATATGGAATGCCAGGACTGCACTTACTTTGACAAGCATGCATCTTCTATCATCTTGTAAGTGTTTTTAATCATATCCTATTAAAGTCATCATTTTAATACTACACTCAGGTTGGCGCCTCCCCCTCCCTGTTTTTTACCTTACATGTCTTGCAGAGTTCTGGGCACACTCTGAAGGATGGCTACCTTCATTTTAACACTTAATGCCCCTTTCTATGGATACATCACCATCCCAGCTATTACAGCCACAGACTATACCCCTAAGGATTACTCCATCTGGAGCACCAGATAAACACTGACTATACCACACCTGAGCTTCTAGTCACCCAATTCCCAAAGCTCAACAATATTTAAATGTGAACAATCTCTGCATTCTCAATGGGCCCGTTCATGTTTTGTCGCTTATCTTCAGTTGCAAGAAGCTTAAAATTTATAAGCTTCTGGTGGGGCCATTTAAAAGTCTATGGGGCCAAAATCCCGTAGCTCTGCTCCTATACTACAAGTAATGAATACAAACTCACAAAAAGAAAAAAAAATAGCCTGGCTATGCTCACACTAAGACCCCTTTCACACCGGCATCAGCGGTAAAGCGGCCCTATTTTTAGCACTGCTTTACCGTCGTTTTAGCGGCGCTATTCGGCTGCTAGCAGGGCGGTTTTAACCCCCCCCGCTAGCGGCCAAAAAGGGGTTAAATCCGCCTGGAAAATGCAGCCGGAGCGGCGTTTTGCCGGCGGTATCGCAGCGCTCCCCCATTGATTTCAATGGGGAGCAGCTGTGGAGTCGAGTTGTCGAGTTCACCGCTCCAAAGAAGCTGCTGGCAGGACTTTTTCTGACGCCCTGCCAGCGCACCACTCCAGTGTCAAAGCCCTCAGGCTTTGACACTGGAGTGAATGGAGCAGCTGTTTTAGGGCAGTTTGCAGGCGCTATTTTTAACGCTATAGCGCCTGCAAAACGCTCCAGTGCGAAAGGGGTCTTAGATTTGATATACACGGGACGCTTTACAACCTCTCCTGAACAATTTAACTTGACAGATAGTAACCCACGTTTAAAAACACCCGTTTTGCGCTTAGAAGCGTTAAATAAAAATGTGGGGTTTTTATTGTTGTTAGAAGCGTTTGGCACTTGAAATGCCTCTAAACTCAATTTCTGAACCCATTTTTTTGCATTCCAAAAAAAGCCTCTAAACTCAACTGCCTAGAAACACCCTGTGTACATGTAGTGATAAGATAACAGAGGAGAGTTCAGGAGCAGTTGAGAAAAATGCCCAACTGCTCCTAAACATCCCTTTACCAGTAGCAGTGTACATGAGGCTCAAGTGTAAATGGAGGCAAAGATTGAGGCCTGACCTGATCAGTGATAAAACAAAGTAGTGCAGCAGAAACCAAAAAAGTATATATTATATAAAATTAGCACGTTATACAATAAAATTCAAAAACAAATAAAATAGTCCATATATGTGAAGAATAGTTGGCACAAAGCATGACATAATCGAGGTGTGTATTAAATAACTCCGCTTTATTTATATGCAATACAAATTTAATGCTTGTCCCCTTCAATATATTCCCCATTTGCACTAATACATTGCTGCAGTCTTGATTTTCACTGGTCGAAGGCATGGAGAAAATCAAATTTCTGTCAGCTTAAAACATGTCCCTTTAGCTTAGGATCACACATATGCGATGCGGGAACCAGCGCGATTATAGCGCCGGTTCCCACATCGCATCTCTCCCGCAGGCAGTTCACACTGCCCTCCATGAACTGCTGAGGGTGTCAATACAATGTTACTGACACCCCCAGATCGGTTCGCAGAATCGCAGTACAAACTGTGGATTCGGATCGCATGGGATCCGATTCCAGTGGGGGGGGGGGGGGTCCCTGGCCCTTTTTCTGCAAATCCAATGCGAGTTCAGCCATACAACGATGCGAGTTATGGCTGAACTCGCATCGCAAAGACATTCCATGTGATCAGCACCTACAGTGCGGGTGCGAATCACATGTGTCTTGAGATTGCATAAGTGTGAACCTGGGCTTAAGCCCCGATTTAACTTTTGGGAAAAGATAAAAGCCGCATGGTGCTAAATCGGGTGAATATGGAGGATGTTCAAGTGAAGTAATGTGTCATTTGTACATTGATCAGTGCATTTTTATAGCACTGATCAATGTAATAATGTCACTGGTCCCCAAAAAGTGTAATATGGGGCCAAATTTGTCCCCTGCAATGTCGCAGTCCCGCTAAAAATCGCAGATCACCGCCATTACCAGTAAAAACAAAAAAAACAAAAAACAGTAAAAGTCCCTAAATCTATCCCGTAGTTCGTAGACACTATAAGTTTTGCGCAAACCAATCAATATGCCTATTGCAATTTTTTTTTACCAAAAATATGTAGAAGAATATATACATCAGCCTAAACTGATGAATAAATTTGTTTTTTTATATATTTTTTTTCTGGATATTATAGCAAACTAAAAAAAAAAAAAAAAATTGGGTTTTTTTTTTTTTTTTCCCAAAATTGTCGCTTTTTTTGTTTATAGCGCAAAAAATAAAAACCGCAGAGGTGATCAAATACCACCAAAAGAAGGCTCTATTTGTGGGGAAAAAAAGGACATAAATTTTGTTTGGGTACAACGTCGCACGACCACGCAATTGTCAGTTGGCTGAAGTGGTTAATGCATAGAAGCATTAAAAGGGTTGTAAAGGTAAGTGTTTTTTCACCTTAATGCATCCTATGCATTAAGGTGAAAAAACACCTGTCAGTGACCGTCCCCCCAGCCATGGCCCCCCCACCCCCGCTTTACTTACCTGAACCCTCGAACTTGGGGGTTCTAAGCTGTTGATTGGATAGATTGATAGCAGCGTAGCCATTGGCTCCTGCTGCCGTCAATCAAATACAATGACGCAGCCACCAGGGGCAGGGCTGAGTCCTGCATTCGGCCTCTATGGAAGCCTTATGCTATACTCGGGCGCACGCCCGCAAGGTAACCCCCTCGGGAGAGCACTTCTCCCAGGGGGTTATCTAATGCGGGGAGGAGCAGAGAGAGCCGCCGAGGGACCCCAGAAGAGCAGGTTTGGAGCCACTCTGTGCAAAACAAGTTGCACAGTGGAGGTAAGTATGACGTTTGTTATAAAAAAAAAAAAAAAAAAGGAACCTTTAGTATCACTTTAAGATAAAAAAAACTTTCTGACTATACCATCACTTTAACTTGTGAGTTTCATTTCACGATAAAGGCTATGTTCACCTTTTTCAGAAAATAGCCTATATAGTCAAGCGGCCTAAGTTGATAAAAAAAAAAAAAACTGTTCCTGCTTTGTAAAATGTTCGTTAAGGTTGTTGTCATACCTGTACACCATTTGTGCCCTACCAGAAGCCTGGCTGAAAATCTCACAGCTGTTTATTCTTCATCTTTCTGAATCATCAATCTCCATGTCCTCACTTGTTGCGAAGACTTGAAAAGCATAGGAAACTCACTCCCAGCACTACAGGAGCAAAAAGCAATGTTTTCTTGTCCTAGCAACAAGACGTGAGGACTGCTAACTGGGAGTTTTGCAGCCAGGCTTCCAAGGGGGTTTCAAATGGTATAACAACAAAATGAATAAACATTTTACAACGCTTTACAATTTATTATTTTTTTGGTAGCGCCCTCTACTTAAAGATAGGTGTGGGATATTGTAGAATTTGTAGCATAGGAGTTATTACAGGTAAATTTAGCCAGGCCTGCTGTGTTTTACCAGGCCTGGTTGTTTTGGTTTGGGGTTGGAAGTGTCAGAATAGTGGGGGGTGTGGCCCCCTACACTTGGGTTCAGAGACGCCTCCTCTACCTGATGGTGGATTGTTCCAGAAGGAGAGGATGGGCTGAGACCTGAGTGGCAAGGAACTTATGTGAGAGTCCCAACCAATCATTAGCTTGTTTGGTCGAAAGGAGGTCTCTTATATAAAAGGGAGGTCGCATGCTTTAGGAGGCGGGAGGGGCCTGGGGCCCGAGCGCAGGAGGAAAGGGGCCAGGGGCCCAGAAGAGTGTTTCAGGAGTCCAGTTTGGGCACCAGGATTGCGGCGGAGCCAGCACGTAGCGTTTGGGACAGAACCAGACATTCCCATGTGGGGATGTGCCGGACGAGTGAGGAGGAAGTAGAAGTAAAGCGGGAGAAAAGGACTGGGGATCTACTTTCTGTGAGTGAAACATGGACTGTGGATTGGGAGAGAACAGGTCAGTGAAATCCAGAGAAACTAGTGTAGAAGTAAATGGAATGACATACTGTGAGTCTATGGACCATCGTATAAACCATATTACAGTAACTTCCCAAAGACTGATGGGCGTTGGCGTGGGAGTCATGGAAATAGGCAGTGATGGCCTGTGGCATTAAGTTCAACACCAAAAGGAAATCCATCAGTCAGGCAGAGGGAATTATTCAGAGTAATGCCCCTTTTGTTTAACTTGGGAGTGCTGCAGAAGAGGAAGCAATAGAACCGGGAAAGGATTGCTTAGGGAAGTCCAACATCAAAGCTACAGCTATGGATTACACCCTCATTTAGTGGGGTCTGATGGAGTATCTCATATCTCTATGAATAATCCCAGTAAAGTAATTTTTATTTTGGTTTTCATAACATATAACGACACAAAAAGAAGAGAAATAAGAGAAAAGAGCCCATTTTGGGCATATTTTCAACTTTTTAATAACCTACCGGGGTCCCTTAATTGCATAAAATATTTTCTGCAAAAGGTGAGCTAAGCTTTTAAAAACAGTCTGTCTTTATTAATCCATGACCTGACATCAAAAGCTGGGCTCATGACACAGCACTGGATTAGCGCATGACATTAGATCATGTGTGAAATCCTCTACCACAGGTTGACTCGCGACTTTCACCAGCATTAGAATAAGGAAGGGAGTTTCAGAGATTTGATTCTAACAACACACTGAAAGAGAAGAATGTCCAGAGGCTTTAAAGGAAACCTATTTGTGAGGTCTCCAATCAGTTCGCCTAGCTGTCGAGTGCCTGCGGTTACCAAGGTAACAGTCAGTTGCTGGGGCCTACGCTTTCTAGGAACCTGGGCAATCAAGCCTTAAATTCTACAAGAAAATGATTAGTACTATAATAACATGGAAATCTGCTCAAATACGTCTCTACGGACAGAACATGCCAACAGACAGGAAAAACCAGCAAAAGAGAGAACAAAATAAGGGGAGGATGTTTATATATGGGTCACTTTCTATATTCCCATCACACACGTTCCTGAAATGAGCTCAAAGGGTATCGGGTGCTGTAGTGACCACCAGCTGGATACTGGAGCATGACGACACTGAAAATATTCACCAGCACGCCACAGATCTTCATATAAAAAGTTCAAACGTATTTTTATTGAAGAAAGATAACATTACAAAAAAAGTGCAACGTTTCATAGCCGCGCAGGGCCACTTTGTCAGGCATGTAAAGTAATGTATATGTAATGTAAAACAGTTCAGACTTATTTAAAGATCTGTAGTCTGCTAGTGAATATTTACACAGTGTATATTTATTTTATTCACTTAGGGTACTTATATAGCGCTATCAATTTATGCAGGGCTTTTAAGGTTAGGGTTTCCCCTTGAAGAACAAGGTTAGGACTCCTTGAGTCCTAACCTTGTTCTTCAAGAAACCCTAACATATACATAAAAAAATATATATAAATATATATACATACATACATACATACATACATACATACATACATACATACACACACACACACACACACACACACACACACACACACACACTCACACACTCAATTATGGGCCTGCTATTTGGATCAAATTTAATGATGTACAGGGACCAATTTTAACACACAAAATTTTATACAGGGCTGCTCTAAATATGGCTCCAGCTTGTCTATACTAGGATAAGAAAAGTAAATTAGTGATTGCTGAAAAAGTCTGAAACCATGACTGTATATGGCTGATCAAAGATGGACAGATGTCTAATGAGAGTGCTTGGCCTCCTGCACACTGGATGTTTAGCCCCATCACTGGCAACCTGTAAAACTCCATGGGCTTGTTCAAATTATAATAAGGCTTACCTATAGTTAGTGTAAAGATCTCCTAAACGTGTACTGTTTAGGAGATATTTACATGACATGCAACCAGTGACATCACTGGCGCATGCTCTCTGAAGCTGCCTTTCCTTCCAAGCCCTGTGCTGTAAACGGCGGCTCCCGCACACATGCGTGGGAGTGACGTCATCCTGGCTCCGGTAAGTCACAGAGCCGAAGCCCGCGAACCCAGAGGCAAGATGGGTGAAAATGGAAGCGGCTGCAGCTCTGACATTGCGACGCTGGAACAGCTTAGTTTTAAGGTAATTTTCACGTAATGTGCTAGTATGCGATGCATACTAGCACATTAAGACTTTACCTTGCAGGAAGAAAAAAAAAAAAAAAAAAAAAGGGAACAAGAAACGTCCAGCGGTATACAACCGCTTTAACTCTAAACCTACACTCTACCACATTCTTAGCCTAAGCTATCTAGCACTGTAAAGCAAAATTGCTGTACTTGTCTGTTCTGCAGCCACTCCAGTCTGGTCACATGCTGAGCTGTCAGCAGCAGATTCAGTGTGTAGGCATGTGCATAAGAGGCAGCCGACAACGGACGCTCCATAGTGACTCTATGGGTGACGTCACTTTCCACCCATTTCACAGCCATTGTTGGTGCTCTCCTGCACACAGCATCCGCCGCTCGAGATCAGACCGGATCAGAAAAGGGAAGTATAGCGATTTTTGCTTTACAGTCTTAGATAGATTATGATCAGAATGTGTCAGAGAGCAGGTTGGTTTAGTGTTAGGTTGACTGGAATTCCACTTTAAGCAGCATGTCTCTTTCATGAGGCATCGACGCTGGTCAGACGCCTCAGTCGATTTCACTTTCAACGCTTTTTTTTCAAATTTTGCAAGATACATATTGTAACCCATACAAATGCTCAAATGTGACTAACATATGAAGAAATTTTAGAGTATCTGTAAATCATAGAAAACAATATACTGTAGGTTATAACAGTAAAGATCAATAAGCATGACATACTACAAGGCAGAGTTGCAGTAGCGGAAAACAGGTGTAAAGGCGCTACAACCTTCCCACATTAAAGCTACGTCCCATGCTCAGACCTTGAGGCTGCTGACACCTCCAATGTACCAGATTAAGGAAAAGGATAGTTGGCACTCAGGATGATATCCAAAAAAAAATAGTCCTTAGTCACGGCTACTTATTAAAGAAATACAATTTTTTTGGATGTGATCCCGAGTGCCGACCATCCCTTTCCTTACTCTGTAGAGTTGCAGTAGCGATACCTGTATTGTAAATAACATAAAAATAGGTAGGAAAGGAAGGGTGGGAGGGGTAAGAGGCGGAGGGTAAACATGTGTTAAACGTGAACTAGGCGACACTCTTTGATTACATGGAATCGGGCTCTACACAGAGGGTGGTCAAGAATTTTAGTAACCAGTGCTTTCCAGAACTGGGGGCCAAGAGAAAGATCAGAGGGAAAGGAATCGAGCAAGATTGAAAGAAAGGGAAGAGAGCAGAAAAAGGACGTAGGGGACACCCTAGCTGAAAACACAGGGCCGTTAATACTTATAGGAGTGTATAGCTTTTGAGAGACATGGAAGGATGAGCGTATTGTATCAATAGTGCCCAGGTTTTTAGGAATTTTTTGGGTGTCTAGAAGAATGCTAGTTTTTTTTTTTCTTTTTTTTTTTATCAATGAAAAGCTAAGAAAAAAGAAGTTGTCTAGACGACAATGGACTTCTACAAAAGGAACAAACGGTTTTCAAGCTTTTGCGATAGTTTGTTTTGCTACTAGTATAACATATGTAGTCAGTTCAAATTGGGATCTTGTGAAGTATGGGAGTTTGATGGCCTCCACCAATTTCAAATGGTAATGCTCTATAAAAAACAGCACCTAAAGCATTTATTGAGAGTTACAGAAACATTTATAAAGCATTAACTGGGCATGGGGGAGAGGCAGTGGAGGTTCTTGTATCACAGAATGCACAGGGAAATAATAAAGAACTAGGACAAAGCAGCTTCAACCACTTGTTTGTACAGAACAGCCGCGTGGTAACTTAATTCGCTTTGGTGTGCAGGTAAATTCATCAAACCAGCCAGCAATACCAAACAGTGGCACTAAGCATTATTGCCAGCGGCAAAGCTTTTTGTTTCAGCAAAGTTGAGCTGGACCAAGCCAAGTGTCAGAGAGATCAAAGTATATAAATCCATCTTGTAGATAATTTACAAAAATGTCTGCTATCACACCACAACCTAACCATGCCTTAAAGTAGATCATTTCCTGTCTGCAGTGGGGCTGGAAGGTACGCCTGTGCCAGAATGCCCCTCACGTGTAGAGTGGTGCTTCTGCTTTCTGCTGTCTAGTCCGTGCTAACTCCTGTTTTTCTGTCAATGTATCACTAATCAGTTTTACAAAATTCCAAGAAATTGAAAATAATTTGCCCTCAATCTATTTAGTTAAGCGATTCTGTCAACTGCTAGAGGAACATGAAATCTAAAAGCAGGTATAATACCCCTGCGTCCAAACGTTGAAGCTTAAATTCTATACAAGCCTTTATATAGAATCTATTGGACAGGCTACCAGGAATATATGAGCGGTTGTCCATGTTTCTACTAAGAAGAATATCCTCACTGGCTGATTGAGCGTTTACGGACCACCAGCATTCTGGTAAGCCTCTGGTGGTGGGATTCCCTCGGGGTCAGATTGGCTATCCTTGGACTTCCTTCCACTCCAGTACAGAACCTTTGTTTGGAACTTTATTTCTTTCTTTACCACTCCATGGTTTTGAGGTGTACTCATTAGCACATTTCACGGTGTGCCTTCTAGACTTTTATGAATTTAATTTTACACATATATTTATTGGTTATTATTACTACTATTATTGATTACTAAGAAATCACTTTTTAATTTTTGTCTGAAATGTGTTATATGCACTGAACTTTATATTGGTTTTATATGTGCCTTCCGCCTGCACCTAAACTCCAAAGTCTCATGCCCCAGGGCTAAATGCTCAATGTGCATGAGGTCCTCGGCAGCTCGACATTCCCGATTAATGTCTCTGTGCTGCTGGGACCAGCTCTGTGTGGTGCACACAATATTAGTAAAATGGTAGTTTCTTATTCTTCAACAGGCACCCAGTCAAAGCAAGATTTCCCAACAAATTTTATGTAGTAACCAGGGCATAAAACCTTCAGAAATGCTCAGTATCACTCTCTAGGAAATCCCATAAGGCTGCAGTCACACCTGAGCATTTTAAGCTCATAAAAACGCTCATAAATGTACCCAAAAAAAACACATGAAAAATGCCCAACAAGCAAAAATCGCATTAATTTCAATGGGACCTGTTAACATCTGAGCGTTTTGTCACCTGAAGCAAAACACCTGAAAAACGCCCTAACCTCAAAAAAAAGACACAAGCTTCTTTGGGGAGATTACAGGCGTTTTTCTGCCTTTTACATTGGTGACCTGAACAAAATCTCGGTAAAAACACTCAGGTGTGAATGCAGCCTAATAGCCTGATTTATGTATCTGAGAAATGTTTAGAATAGTTACATCACTTACAGGGATCCATTCCTGTTCAGTAAAGGCATTTATCTTTTAGAAGGGCTTTCTATTTCACAAAATAAAAAAAAATATTATATACTGTTTGTACTCCCATCTGTGGACTAGAAGAAAAAAAATTGCAGACACGCAGTGGTACCTTTAATTCTACATGGCAACCCCATGTGTTTGCTAAAATGTGTATGTACCATGTAGTTTGGTGGGACTTTGCAAAAGGGTCAGAAATAACTTTAGTGAGTTTCTCAGGTGTAGGGCTGTCCATTCATATGATTAGGCTGCCTTACATGCAACACGTGAAAACGTGTGCACTCCGTACACACCTGCACACCTATAGCATACATAAAAGAGAATAGAAGTTACGAGCTGCTGTCCGCCAACAGATGCAGCATTTGGTTTGTGCAGTTAAGAGTTTTGCATGCTTATAAATGACAGCCGCAGCAGTTCTCACATATTGTTTGAAGATATATTAGCTGGAAATATAAAGTGGACCATACAGAGCAGACCACAGTGCGACGTTGGACCTGACTATCTCATGAAGTCTTCTGACACAGCTTTACTTCTAAACAGGAATTTTGGAGTCGCCAGAGTGTTTCTGTTTAGGCTATAAAACCAAAGGATAGTCCCAGAGCCGATTCATCCGGGGAAACAAGATTTTTTTCAATTTGAAAACCTACATCATTCCCCAGCTCTACTGCTCAATCCAAGATTCTGTGCTGGAGACCGGTGTACAGGCTGGGATTTTCCATCCCGAATGCTGTCTGACCATAGTGAAAAATGCCAGCAACTCTGTATACTTCTCTATTAGAAATAGACCATTTACATAGACAAAGTGTACAAAAGCTAACACGTTTCAGCTAATACAGCCTTCCTCATAGCTATGAGGAAGGCTGTATTAGCCGAAACGCATTGACATTTTGTACACTGTCTATTTACATGTAGCAAATAAATTTCTAATAGAAGAGTATACCGAGTTGCCGGCATATTTCACTATGGTCAGACAGAATTGTGTCTGCAACCCAATACTTGCACGTGATACAGTTTACTCCAAACATGTTAGAGGTTTTAAGCTGGCCATACAAACTTTTTTTTTTCGTTCAGCCACAATACTGAACAAAAACAAACCAACAGATTCCTCCATCCACACAAATAAAGTGGATGGAGGAACCCCCACACCGGGACACTGTATTCTGACAGCTGTACCCACTGCTATCAGAAGACACTGATAAGCAGCTGTGGCCACTATCAAGAAAACTTTTCCAGCAATCAAACATTGACTTCTGTCAAGTGGGGGCAGACACACACTGATCAAAATTTAACCGGTCCCCAGCCCCACTGTTCAAATTATAGCCCTACCTCCCTTCCCAATATTCATCTAACCGGTAGAGTTTCAATTAGCATATTAGCTTTATTTATCTTCACTTTTATCACCACCAATATATGGAGGTATTTCTTAATGAGTTTGTCGCAGCCATCGCAGCAGAACGTAAGTGCTGTACATAAGAACAATTTCATAAATGAAATCGTAAGAACACTGTCTCACAGCTTTTATAAAAAATTGGTGCAGGACTTTTGAATGTGGCCATAACATCAGAAAAGAGATGCAAGGCTTTATTGAATTGCCCCGATGGGTCATGATAGCAGCAGAAAAAGTGGATATCAGTGAAAAAATGATTTAACCTGTTAACCTGACATTTGGGTCCTTGTGAGATCTAAAGTCTTGAAGCTTGATACAAACCTCCTTAGAATGTCTGATGGTTACAGGATTCATCTGCAGCACCCAGGACCACCTGTACACCCCCAAAATTCTATTATTATAAAGACAATATTCAGACAGATATGAAGGAGTACAAGTCTCTACCAACCCTTTTCAGCATTAAGACCATGCTTTTAGGTCAAAACACAATGAAAAACAATGTATGATGTCACATGTTCCTCTAAAGAAAAACTTAAAAATCCTCCGTGATCAAAAGGTCAACATGACAAAACTTCCTCTCACAAGAGTGACACGTGATTTATTTTTTTTTAAAACAGAACATTAAAAAGACAACCAGGTTCTCCGTCTTTTTTATGTCGGACAGCAAATAGCAGAAGTCTACATTTTCCCATTCACTTTTACTATGATCCAAAGGACAATACACACAGAACATATGTGGTACTTCATGAGGATTACATAACACAATATTAAAGTACAAAAGAAAATTTTAAAAAATGCCTTTAAAGTTTTGGATAAAGTGGAGCGGTATTAGAACACCTGTCTGTGTGCCCTTTGGGAGAGTCAGCTTCTCTATTTGTCTCACTTGGTTTAATGTTATCACTGAGAATAAAAGTGAAATAAAATCCCAAATTTTGTGTCGTCACCAAAACAGGAATAGAAGGGAACTCTTCCAATGGGAGACACTCAATTTGGTGATCCTGGTAAAACCTCCCTCCAAGCAGTCCTTCATATGATCTGTGGCTGGCATGCACATTACTGGAGAGGATGGGGGGGGGGGGGGTTGGCAGGTAATGACAGACCCAACACTATGACACATGTATATGCCACCTGCCCCAACTGCATTGAAGTGTGAAGATTATGTTGGACTGCTGAGAGGCACTCTTTTCTGTAAACTCCAGTCAAATTTAAAAATAAACCCTTTAAATGCAAAAAGGAGGCAGAAACTACCTACTCTAAGCTCCACTTTTTATCTAAACGTAATCCTGTATTTAGAGTACTCAGGCTGAGGTACTAGTAACACCCACTGGAGTAGCCTCTCCCAACTTTTTTACCATGGAAAATCCTTTAAAATAACTTTCAAGTTTCGGGGAACCTCTGCCAATAATTACTGTATCAACAACTCATGATACATTAGCCTGGTGGTCAGTGGCAAGAATGCTTTCTACACTGGTGGTAGGTGGCAGGCATGCTTTGTGGCTCTCATCCTGATTCTGACTTTACTAACCTACTGAGTCATGTTCATGGGGCAAGCTTGCACTCAGCAAATCTGAACTTCGCTCTACCAAGCTTGTTTCATGTTACTGAGTCACTAGTTAGTGAAGTCAGGATCTGGATGGCAGCCCAAAACCTAGCCTCTTTAATAACCAATTTGAGAATTGCAACGTCTATATATTTTGCCCCCCCCCCAAGATTTCCTTAGAGATGTTTAACGGAAACCAATTTGATTCAAAAATGCATTTAAAAGCTTGACTCTGCTGTGTAATTTTCTTTTTACTTGCTGCATCACCAGTGAAAGGCTTGAAGAACACCTTTCCCTCTGAGCATGCAAAAAAGGTCTGTTAATTCTTACCTCAGTTGATTTGAAAGAATTATAGTAAATGGGATGGAATTTCTGAATTTAACCCTGCTGTAGCATTTGCTAGATAAAATAAATAATCAGTGCACTACTAATTATATCTGGAATTGTTGCATATGTTGATGGCCTACGTTTCTTCTTAAGTAGCTCAGATATCTTAAACCCCAATCTCAGTGGCTGAATTCAATATGGAGTATTATCCAACTTCCACATTAACTATCAAGAGGCAGTGGAACTTGATTTTCATGAGAGCAACCCTCCACAAAACTTAAAACCAACTTCATCTTCAGAAGGAACACATTCTATAGCTTGGCATACAACTGTCAAACAACCTCACCCCAGTACTCTTTACTCAACTTTGTTCAGCTACTTTTTCAAATCTATCCAAATAGTGTTGAACAGCTTCATATGGTCCTCCAGACCAGCGCTCATCCAACATGCCATTTTCCTATGCTGAAGATGCTAAGAAAAATGTCCTTTTCACATTTGTTTCTAGCAAATTGCCATTTACAAGCATCCCAACATGGCCCCAACCTGGCGGACTGTGATTTAGATGTTACGGCACCTTCTCCCCTCTCTTAACCCTTTTTCCTTATCTTAGGAAATACTGTCATGCTGTCTACAGGATAAGGCATTTCTAACACTGCAAAAACAACAAAAACACTTAGAGGCTCAGCCTGGCTCACAACTTCTCAGATGTTACATGACCCTGATTTTGTCTTCTTAGGGTCCCTACAAGCCCTTTGGGTAACAAGCTATCTCAGATATTTGCCTGTGCGTTGATGCACTTTAAATGAGAAGGTTGACCTACTGGTCCAGTGATACATGCTGTTTCCAAGATGTACTGAAGTTTTGTATGGACAGTGATGGTCTACTGCACTTCGTAGAGTCCATCTACTGTAAGCTTTCATTTCTAGTAATGTATAAAAAATTCAGGAGGGAGTCAGGCTTCATATGTACACAGGACGTTTTTACAATCTCTCCCGAACGATTTAACTTGACAGATAGTAACACACGTTTAAAACGTCCATTTGCCGCGTTTACATGCCACGTTTAGTCGTGTTTGCATTTAGAAGAGTTTCAAATTATTATTTATTAAATGGCCAAAAACGAAAAAACGCCTATAAAAGAAACGTGGGTTACCGCGTTTAGCCACCTTTAGTCGAGTTTGGCGTCTGAACTCATTTTTTTGCCTTCAAAAAAAAAAAAAAAAAAGGCCTATAAATGCAACTGCCTAAAAATGATAGTAAACGAACCTGTGTACATGGTACACATAAGAACTGAAAAAAGTGTCCAACTGCCTCTGAACGTCCGTTTAGCAGCAGCAGTGTACATGGGGCCCTTAAAGTCCTTTCAATAACCACAGTATGTACGAGGAGGAAGAAAATGAAATACCGGAATCTCTAGTATTAGTTTTGGCAGGCTAACCAATTAAATTCTACTGATGCCTTGTCTTTTGAAAACGAGAATTTGCACGAAACTAATCAGAAAGTCAAACAAAGCAGTTTATGGTCCTCAACAATTCTTTTTCTCTGAAATCTCTTAATAGTTTTTAGACAACATTTTTAATAATATGGCACTGGAGCATGGTATTCTAACCCATATGTAGTCCATCCCATGGAAAACTTGAACAGAACGGATTTAGAGGACAGCTGCCCAAACAGATTTGTCTAATTAATATGTGATGTGTTTGGCTCAACACATCAGCAGATATCCTGAAGGCCAGATTTGAGCTTATAAATTTCTTCAATAGCAAAGACAAGGTTGGAAAGCTAAAGAGGAAAGTATTATCTAAATGCCAGTGCAGTGAATGTCGCACAGAGTAAAGGTTAGGGATTAAAGCATGAAAATGTACACACTACCCAAAATTCATCTACAACCCTAGGACTGATGGCTTAAGTCAATGAAATGATCATTCTCTTGTGAAATGAATCTGCATGCTGCCTTTTTTTTTTCAGTTCAACACACACTGTGGGGAATTTGTAAACTCTTAAGAACTCCGACGTGCCTCCACATGACAAATGTTGGTGCAGGGGACATTTATGCACCTGTTGTGAATAGATATGTCCATTTGGAGAACACACAGCATGTAGAGACACAATGAGACTGGAGTGTTCAAACTGACACTCTGTCCTCTGCAGTGCAGCTCTCTCCCTCCCCACAGCGATCACACAAACTGCACAGCAGCTGAGGACTTTTGAAGCTGGGATAGGTGGGGCCCAATGGCGATTCATAGACATTGACAACTAAGCAAAACAAAATGAAGGATACTCACCTTCCCAATGCTCCCTCACAGGCGTCATCTTCTCCTGTGTGGGGTTTCGTCCCATCTTCATTGGCCGGAACGGAATGAGGTCACTCCCGAGCATGCACAGGAGCTAGTAATCCCGGCACACAGAATCGGCCTGGCTGCTGTAAGCTGACCTGCACGTGTGCAACTCAGTTTACAGTCTGGGGATCACTCTGAGCAGAAAGATAGGATATAATTTTATTGCAGAAGACACACTGCATGCCTGCTCAGTGTGCATCATAGCTTAAGTTGGTGTACAGCAGGTGTGCCCAACCGATGGTCCGTGGGCCACATGTGGCCCGCGGCGCCCTCCGATGTGGCCTGCCATGTCTTGCTCTGAGATGGTGGGTAGGCAAGCCCAGATCGCGGGTTCCCGACCCGCCATCTCCGAGCATTAGTACGAAGAACGGAGCCACCGCTAGAGGAAGCAGAGCCGATGCTTCCTTTATAGCGCTGGCTCCTTCACAGGCAGAATGATACCAAATGTACTCCGCCTGTGACAGGAAGCATCGGCTCTGCTCTCTACTGCAGCTGCATGCTTTTGTCACAATTATGCTCGGCGATGGGGGGTCGGGACACAGGAACCCGGGATCTGGGACAGCAGCCACCAGTATCAGCCACAGTACCAGTACCAGCCAGCAGTACCAGTACCTGCCAACAATACTAGCCAGCAGTACCAACCAACAGTACCAGCCAACAGTACCCACCAGCTGCAGGAATTTCTGATGAAGAAGTGAAGATTGAGGTCAGTTGAGATGCAGGTAAACTGCTGTGCATCAGTGTGAAAGCAGCCTTAGGCCCCTTTCACATGATCAGTCCGATCGGGTCTGCCTGTCTGTTTTTCAGGTGGACTCAAACGGACTCTCCATTCACCTCTATAGAGCGGCAGATGTAAACGGACTTATGTCCATTTACACCCACCTATCTGCAATACGATCTCATTAAAAAGAAAACAGAAGGGGATCTGTCCCCTTCTGTCTGGGCGGATCAGAAGGCCCTTAGGGTAGAGCGGGTTGCATCCGTGTCTGCTCTACATATGCAGAGTGGACACAGACCTGCCATCCCCCCTTTATGCTCATTGTGGCCCGCGACCAGTTATCAAGTCAATAAAGTGGCCCTCGCTCCTCAAAAGGTTGGGCATCACTGGTCTACAGAGGCAGGCAGAGTCCAGTAAAACAGCAGGATTTAGATGCAACAAATTACTGAAAAAAAAAAAAAAAAAAAAAAAAAAAAAAAAAGGGTCAAAACAAGGAATTTACATAAAAATATAACATGGCATTTGCTTATGAAACACAGCTCCTTAAGCCTGATACATACAGGTAGATTTTTTTCCGACCCACCAGGCTGAATAAAAAAAAAAAAAAAAAAAAGAGGAGCTTGCTGTACTAATTATGCAATCTTCCCGCTAAGCTATTGTGATCTGACGGTTTGATCACACGCACGTCGTTCACTGCAAGCGCTGATCAGATGCCATTCGGCTGCTGGTTTTCCAGCATGCCCATTCAACAGAAGCGGTTAGGCTGATACTCGGCCCATGTGTACCTGCCTTTAAAAAATGAAATGGCATTCATTAACAGTTTACATCTAGTACTCCTTCAATAAAGCAAAGCAAAGAGCAATGATGGTGTGCAAAATGCAGAAGACGAAAAAATAAAAAACACACAACAGGAATGCAAGTGAAAACTGAAAACCTGAATGGCTGGTGGGAGTTCCTGTACTTCCTTATTGCACAAGTCTGAGTGACAGGCCAATACCCACCCATGACAGCATTTCTTACGAAGGTGAGATAATAAATCATGCCCTGAGGTTGACATGCAAGATCGAACGAACAACGTCTGAAACCGATACTTGGTATTACTCCAGACAGGAAACAACTTTCAGAGCCATTTGTGGAGTAATATTACTCACTCCGAAAACTATTTTCTATAACAGGCTGAAAAAAACGACACTTTAATAATGTATCAGTAATAAATGCAGTCCAATAAGAATAGTTCATTACTTTTTTTGTTTTTTTTAATTTATGGCCCGTTTTTACCTATACTTTCTAGGTGTCTACATCCTCCACCCACCCATACAATATACTTTAAAGCACATGACTGCATTTCCTTTCCATTAAATAACACAGCCTTTCTTCAAAATATCAATAAGCACATGCATCCACCAGTTACTGAGCAACGCATTATGGAATTTAATCTGAACCTATATCCTAAAAGTAAACGTGCCAAGTGACATAAGTGCCCAACAAAGTCGGCAGAAATGTAGTATAATGCACACAATCATCTTGCATTGCAATTATCAAATCCCAGCATTTCCTGGTCACAAGCATCCCCTAGGCATCTCCCTGCCTTCCAGATGTATTGTAGGTGATCAAGCTCATCAGGTCTCCTAATCCTTCCCCTACTACTGCTGGATTTTTATGAAAAGGTCTCATGTTACAATATGAGGACGCTTAACGTCATGGATTTTCTCTAAAACGACGCATCCCCCGACTTCTTCCAGTCCAGTTTTTTACCTAAATGTTTCCACCAATGAAACAAAAATGTATGCATTTTGTTCTTTCCTCGCCTGTATGGAAAGGAGACAGATGTATGGAGATGTACTATTATAATACTGTTATAGTGTTTGTGAAAAAAAAAAAAATTTAAATATATAAATAAAAAAAAAAAACACACACACACACACACACACACCCACACCTTTTCGATGGTTATAATTGCAGAACTCCACTAAACCTGAAAATTCTCCCTTGCAATGGGGCTGCCCCTGCACTGCAGGAGTTGACTGCTCTCTAGAGAATGGTAAAAGCAATTTTACTTAGCCAATCCTCTGCTTCCATGCTAAATAGGCCGTGGTGGTGGTCTCTTCCTCAGCATCTTTACATTCAATTCAGAGATTGGACCCTGCATTGATTTTAATGAGCTCAGGTCCTTAGACTGCATGAAGGAGAAAACGGGGATGGGTCAGGTGGTATGGAGGAACCTGCAGGAGCTGAAGATCAGTTCAGTACATCTAGTTTTCTATGCCACCTAGACTTAAAAAAGCAGACCCAGCCACACTGCAAGGGAGAATTTAAGTTTTCGAGCGTTCAGCTTTAATTTCTATCTTCTGGCTTATGGATACAGGGCAAACACTGAAATATTGAAGTGGGGGAAGACAGAGGCTGCAGTGTTTGATAGAAGTTTATTTTTTGTGATGCAAAGGAGGGTTTAATAGAAAATGTGGAGCACATTTGATACAAAAAGGCTCGGTTCACAGCTTTGCATATGCATTTTTTGTGCAGTTCACATACAATTTTTCATGCGCTGAAAAGTCTGCTGGGTTCAAAACACACACATTGATGCTCCGAAAAAGCACCTGAAGTACATTGCAGTGCAGCCTATAGTTACATAGTAGGTGAGGTTGAAAAAAGACACCGTCCATCAAGTCCAACCCATGTGTGTGATTACATGTCAGTAATACATTGTATATCCCTGTATGTTGCGGTCGTTCAGGTGCTTATCTAATAGTTTCTTGAAACTATCAAGGCACCCCGCTGAGACCACCGCCTGTGGAAGGGAATTCCACATCCTTGCCGCTCTTACAGTAAAGAACCCTCTACGTAGTTTAAGATTAAACCTCTTTTCTTCTAATTTTAATGAGTGGCCACGTGTCTTGTTAAACTCCTGCGAAAAAGTTTTCTGCGAAAAAGTTTTATCCCTATTGTGGGGTCACCAGTACGGTATTTGTATATTGAAATCATATCCTCTCTCAAGCGTCTCTTTTCCAGAGAGAATAAGTTCAGTGCTCGCAACCTTTACTCATAACTAATATCCTCCAGACCCTTTATTAGCTTTGTTGCCCTTCTTTGTACTCGCTCCATTGCCAGTACATCCTTCCTGAGGACTGGTGCCCAGAACTGGACAACATACTCTAGGTGCGGCCGGACCAGAGACTTGCAGAGCCCGAGAATTATCTTTTTATCTCTGGAGTTGATCCCTTTTTAACGCATGCCAATATTCTGTTTGCTTTGTTAGTAGCAGCTTGGCATTGCATGCCATTGCTGAGCCTATCATCTACTAGGACCCCAGGTCCTTTACCATCCTAGATTCCCCCAGAGGTTCTCCCCCCAGTGTACAATTTGCATTTATATTTTTTCCACCCAAATGCATTATTTTACATATTTCTACATTGAACCTCATTTGCCATGTAGTTGCCCACCCCATTAAATTTGTTCAGATCTTTTTGCAAGGTTTTCCACATCCTACGGAGAAGTATCGTCAGCAAATACAGAGATTGAACTGTTTACCCCATCCTCCAAGTTGTTTATGAACAAATTAAATAGGATTGGTCCCAGCACAGAACCCTGGGGGACCCCACTACCCACCCATGACCATTCCGAGTACTCCCCATTTATCAGCACCCTCTGAACTTGCCCTTGTAGCCAGTTTTCAATCCATGTACTCACCCTTTGGTCTATGCCAACGGACCTTATTTTGTACAGTAAACGTTTGTGGGGAACTGTGTCAAATGCTTTTGCAAAATCCAGATACACCACATCTACGGGCCTTCCTTTATCTAGATGGCAACTCACCTCCTCATAGAAGGTTAATAGATTGGTTTGGCAAGAACGATTCTTCATCAATCCATGCAGATTACTGCTAATGATACTGTTCTCGTTACTAAAATCTTGTATATAGTCCTTTATCATCCCCTCCAAGAGCTTGCATACTATTGATGTTAGGCTAACTTTTCTGTAATTCCCAGGAATGTATTTTGGGCCCTTTTTAAATATTGGTGCTACATTGGCTTTTCTTCAATCAGCTGGTACCATTCCAGTCAGTAGACTGTCAGTAAAAATTAGGAACAATGGTCTGGCAATTACTTGACTGAGTTCCCCAAGTACCCTCGGGTGCAAGCCATCTGGTCCCGGTGATTTATTAATGTTAAGTTTCCCAAGTCTAATTTTAATTCTGTCCTCTGTTAACCATGGAGGTGCTTCCTGTGATGTGTCATGAGGATAAACACTGCAGTTTTGGTTACTGAAGCCCCCCCCCCCCCCCCCCCCCCGATTCCCTCGTGAAGACTGAGGAGAAGAATAAAATCAATACCTTCGCCATCCCCCCATCCTTTGTAACCAGATGTACTTCCTCATTCTTTATGGGGCCAATATGGTCTGTAGCCCCTTTTTTACTGTTTACATACTTAAAGAATTTCTTGGGATTTTTTTTGCTCTCCTCCACAATGTGTCTTTTATGTTCTATCTTAGCCGTCCTTATTGCACACTTTCTTTCTTGTTGCATTCTTTATAAAGTCTGAATGCCGATGATGATTCCTCAACCATGTATTTTTTGAAGGCCTTCTCCTTTGCTTTTATATGCATTTTTACATTGGAGTTAAGCCATCCAGGACTTTTGTTTGCTCTTTTTAATGTATTACCCAATGGGATGCATTGGCTAATGCCCTTATTTAATATGCTCTTAAAGCAAACCCATCTCTCCTTAGTGTTCTTTGTTCCTAAGATTTTATTCCAATTTATGCCTTCAAGCAAGGGAAGTTGGCTCTTTTGAAATTCGATGTCTTTGCATTCCCCTTATGTTGTGTGATTTATACTGAAGCCAATTGACCTGTGATCGCTGTTACATTAATTGCCTTGTATCTCCACATCTGTGATGAGGTCTGTATTATTGGTAATCAGTAGATCCAGTAACGCTTTATTTCTAGTTGGTGTGTCTACCATCTGACCCATAAAATTGTCCTGCAAGACATTTGGGAACTGGCAAGCCTTAGAGGAATGTGTGGATCCCTCCGCCCAGTCTATGTCTGGATAGTTAAAATCTCCCACTATGATAACACTTCCCATCCTTGCTGCTAATCCAAATTGTGATAGGAGATCTGTCTCCCCTTCCTCCCTCAGGTTAGGGGAGCTATAGCATACTCTCAGTATTATTTGCCCCTTAGCTTCATCCCTTTGGAGCTCCACCCATAAGGATTCCACCTCCTCCCTAGCTCCCTTAGTGATGTCATCTCTCACATTCAGTTCTTCATTATTCTTCATATATAGGCATACCCCTCCCCCTTTTTTACCCTCTCTATCCTTGCGATAAAGGGTTGACCCTTGAATATTTGCCAGCCAATCATGAGAGCTGTTAAACCAGGTCTCTGAAATTCCCACAAAATCCAAATCCTCCTCATACAACAGTATCTCTAGTTCACCCATCTTGTCCGCCAGGCTCCTGGCATTGGTGAACATGCCACGTAGTTTAGACCGGTCGCATATTATCCTCTTATTGGGTGCTCCGAGACTGCAACTAGGACTTGCTACTATACTTACCTTGGGTTTATGTGTTTTGGTCAACCTACCACTAATGCCCCCAATACTACCCCATGGAATATGTTCCAGCTGACTATCTCTACCTCTGGACCCCCCCCATCTCCTAGTTTAAAAACCCCTCTAACTTTTTGGCCATCTTCATTCCCAGCTGATCTGCACTCTCCTCATTTAGGTGCAGTCCGTCCCTTCTACAGTACCGGTTATCGACTGAGAAGTCGGCCCAGTCCTCCTAGAACACAAACCTCTCCTTACTACACCAGCTCTTCAGCCACTTATTTACTTTCCTAATCTCCCTCTGCCTTTCTGGTGTGGCTCGATGTACCGGTAGTATTCCTGAGAATACTACCTTGGAGGTCCTTTTCCTCAATTTAACTCCCAAGTCCCTAAAATAGTTCTTTAGGACACTCCATCTGCCTCTGACTTTGTCATTGGTGCCAACGTGCCAGTAATCTGTCCATCAGATCCGTGATGTGCCGAATCCGAGCACCCGGTAGACAACATACTGTTCGGCGCTTCAGGTCTTTGTTACAGATTGGCCTCTCTGTCCTTCTAAGAATTGAGTCACCTACAACCAGAATCTGTCTTTCCTTTCCCTCAGCTCCAGCAGTGCTGGTCCCTGACTGGTTTCACCAATGTCACTCAATGGAGCGTACTTATTGGGATGCTCCAGCCCTGGATCGGCCTCCCTGGCACTTCCCTCTCTACCCTTCCTGACTGTCACCCATCTACTCTTTGCTAGCGCCTGCACCTCTTTGTCTCCACTTGCCTCTGTGCTGGCCCCAGCCAGAACCTGCCTCGTACGTTCCTGGCTCTCCTTTAGTATAGAGGGACGTCTCAGTGCTGACAGTTGCTTCCCCAGATTCAGAACCTGGGCTTCCAGGGAAACAATGCGCTTACATTTTGCACAGCAGTATTCACCCTCGATCGGATGATCAAAGAACGCATACATGTACAACGAGTCGCCTCTCCACACCCGCCGGGCATCGTACCCATTAAATTTAATGAGGATTGGGGATTATACCCTGTCCAAATTACCTAACAACTAGCTTCCTGACACTAAAACTCAACAAGACAATACACAGGTTCTCAACAATACAATACACAGGTACTCAACAAGACAATACACAGGTACTCAACAAGACAATACACAGGTACTCAACAAGACAATACACGGGCACTCGCAGACCTACGTGCACTCGCAATACAAGGTACACAATACACAAGTACTAACGATCCACACACACTACTCAGACAACACTCAGTTACTCACACTACTCAGGTACTATGACCCCTGTTATAACCTCCTGTTTTTAACTCCGGTTTTTAACTCATCACTTAGACCGGTTCCACTTGGACAGGGTTCCAGCAGACTCAAAGATGAGCAACGGGTGTTAACAATCCCCATAGCAATAGCAATCCTCTTGTGGTGCATTAAAGTGTTATTAAACCCTCATAGCTTAAAGTGGTATTAAACCCAAAATCAAACATTTAATAAACTGCAGCTTACCAATTCTTCGATGTGGTGGCTGCATTCCTTTTATTTTTTTAGGCTTTCTATCTTCTGTTTTCATCTGGAGATCCCACCAGTAAGTCAATAGAACAAGCTCTCCTTCATATGTATCGGTTTACAGGGATGAGACAGACCATTTACCCTTAGCACAGGGTGCTTACAATGATCAGCTTTCATTTGTTCATTTAAAACCTTTATCCCAAAAAGAAAAAAAAAAAAAAAAAAAAAAAAAGGTTTGCTGAAACTGCTTGTTAAGTGTATGCTGAAGTTTGTCTTCAATTTGGTAGTGTATTTAAATCTGCTAGTACATTACTCCCTTCCCCCCCAGACTGACAATGCTGCTGTCTGCTGTGTGTCCCTTGTGCTTCTTTATCCAGACCAGTGGTCTCCTCCAAACTGCGGCCCGGGGGCCAGATTCAGACCTTCGCTTGTCTTTATCCGGCCCTTGGAAAACTTTTCCTTCAGCTGATACAAGACACTATTCCTTTCACTGACACCAACAATGAGGCATAATTCCTGCTATCGACACCAATGATGGGGCTCTAATCCTCCCACTGGCACCAACGACGGGGCATAATCCCTGCTATTGACACCAACAATGGAGCATTATTTCTCCCACTGACACCAACAATGGAGCATTATTTCTCCCACTGACACCAACAATGGAGCATTATTTCTCCCACTGACACCAACAATGGAGCATTATTTCTCCTACTGACACAAACGATGAGATAGGCACTATTTCCCCTCCTTCTAACATTGAAGATGCATTGTTTTCTCCCACTGATGCCAGAACAGTTTTCACTCCCACTGGCCACAGTCCAACCCCCCTGAAGTCTGAAGGGCAGTAAACTGGCCCTTTGTTTGGAGAACACTGATCCAGAGTAAGGGCACTAATACAGGAGGTATGTTACTGGACAGATCACCAGGTGAAAACAAATGGTGAAAAAGACTAAAAAAAAAAAAAAAAAACTAATGCAGCCACATCTAAGGTTTGGTACGATGCAATATAATACATTTTTAGTGTTGGGTTTAATACTGCTTTAAATACATATAGTGTTGAAAATCTCATCACTTATGTGTGATGCATGTTGCTTTCTAAGCACGGGCCAGCTGACTCCTCTATTATAGGCAGCTCTGCCTATGTCACAGCATACGAGGAAAGTGTAGGAAGATCTGGTATTTGCACACAACAGTAATTTAGCTTTGGAAGATGTAGGAAGAAGATAATGGAAAAATGAATTAAAAGAAAAAAATGATCCTATAACGTTTGGCCTGAATCAATGAGAGTTGGCCGTGGTCGTGGAAGGAAGAAAACATAGGGCCGGAAGCATCCTCATTAGGCTGTTTAATTGTTTAAACTGATTTCTAGCCATTTACCCACAGCAGAAAGCTCCCGGGAATCGCACAGCCTCCCAGTCTGCAGGGAGAGAAGAAGCCCAGCACAGCTCGGCGCGTTCAGCACTCCGGCTAGCTGCAGGCGTTATCAGCTTGTGTACACTCAGCATTCTACTCCGCTTATTAAATATACAGATTTCCTGGAAGAAAAGTCCCGAAGTGGCCCAGACATGTATCCTTTCATCTAATAGTTCTCTATACAGATCAAACCACATTAAGTACAGGGCATGTACAGGGCATAAGACTAAAACTAAATCGAAATTTGCTGCCAAAATGAACACTGAAAATATAATGTAAATGGAAAAAAAAAAAAATTGAATAAAATAGAATAATAAAGTGTATAAATTACAAAAAAGGGGAGTTTTGGGACTTTAAATGAGCATTTAAATTTGCATTCCTGTGCAAATCCCATGCGATGTCTGTGTGGTGCAATCTGAGGCATTTTGTATGGTTCAAATCGCACCATATCTGCACCAAAATGGTGCAGAATCATTTTTTTAAGGCTCATTCACACCATACGTGCAAGAAAACTGATGCGAAAACCACGCAGATTTCACTTGCATAGACACGAGTTTACATGCGTTTCAATGCGCTCCAGTTGACATCAGTTTTCATGCGCATCAGTTCTGTGCCCTGTTCACACTTCTGTTGATTTCATGTCAGTTTTTTTTTTTGTGTAGAAAACTACATACACGTTGCAGATTCTTGCACAGAAAAAAAAAAAAAAAAAAAAAAAATCAGCACGTTGTGGTGTGAACAGGGCACATAAAGAGCCTTTTTTTTTTTTTTTTTTAAGCCCTTGCAGAATGCATACAGAAAAGCGAATGTCTCTGCACCATGGTGTAAAGGAAGCCTATGCGAGCCGATTCAGGGAACCACACTGTGTTCTGTGACCTACATTTGGGGTGTTAAGAATTTGACGGTATTCATTTTTAGTCTCATCTGACCATAACACCTTTTTCATGTGCCTTCAGAGTCTAAAGGTGCGTTTCACCACTTCAGCTCCGGAAGGTTTTACCCCCTTCCTGACCAGGCCATTTTTTGCGATACTGCACTCCGTTATTTTAACTGACAATTGCGTGGTCGTGTGACATTGTACCTAAATAAAATTGATGTTTTTTTTTCCCCCACAAATAGAGCTTTCTTTTGGTGGCATTACATAAATGTATGACTCAGAGGGTTGGCCGTGTCATTGCCAACATCCCTTGTAATTTTTAGAACTAGATGTGTACCTCAAAATGGGTTTTTAAGGGCAATGCAGAAATTGGCAGTGTTGAATTATAGTTAAAAAGAAGTTTATTGATACAAAAACGAATAGGATATACATGAACATACACATTGATCTAGTTAAGAATAATTATAAAAACATCAGATATATGGAAACATATGATGCATCCTACTGCTAGTTACAAGTACCACCCCCGATAGGTGTGATGGCGTCCTGATAGCAGATTTCCAACGCGTTTCAACTTATTGTAAGGATAAAGTCTTCCTCAGGGAGGGACTGCATCACATTCTAAAATTTTAAGTAACAGCATGATTATTGGTATATACTTAAATATTTGTTTGTTACCTATATCTACAGAAATCGCATTACAACAGAAAAGTATTATATGCGACTTACATTTGCGACTTCAGAAATCGCATTACAACAGAAAAGTATTATATGCGACTTACATTTGCGACTACAGAAATCGCATTACAACAGAAAAGTATTATATGCGACTTACATTTGCATTTAACTGTGAAAAATCGCTTTCCCAGTGCTGGCAGGGGTCCTAACACGTGATTGTCAATGCTGCTCAAATATCCTCTACGGGATGGCCTGGTATATTGTGAAGAAACCAGTATTTGGCAGTCGTGATAATTAAACAACTGAAAAACATGAAGGTATAAGGGAAATGCTAAGAAATTGAACATCAAAGAGGTCAAAGAATGGAAATAATGGTGATTCGTAGGGGAAATAAGGTTCCCCAGGGCCATCATAGAGTAAAAGAGATCAAATACCTTAAATTGATTGTGTCAGGTGTATTGTTCCAAGTGGCAGGGAGCTCCGGTCCTGGAGTACCTCTCTGTAACAAAGCCAGTTGTGGAATGCTGCCTGTGGCCATCCCTGGCGTCCTAATATATGGGGTGTGGGCGTGGCTAAGTGATGGGCGTAGCCCTATTCTAGGTAGAGTCTCACATTCATTGGTGGTGCAGTGGAGGGGGTGCGACTTCAATTGGCTGCTGTCACTGTTTAGAGGAAGCACCTTTGTACAATGTATTAAGGGGAAGCGTCCACAAGCTTCCCTGTTGTCTAGGTAGCAGACGCTTGGACCTCCTCCTTCCTTTTCTCCTCCCCGTGACGTGAAGCCTATTGCTTACACATAGCCCATGTAATATGGGCACGGGGTGAGGCGGGGAGAGAGGTGCGTCTGGTTGCCAGGGCAATGTGCATATGACGTTGGGGTCACATGGCCCCGACGTCAGTTCCTAAAAGAGGGAGGGGCGCCGTGTGACTCCACAGCGCTATTGAGCAGTCTTATCCATGTTAAACCGGGCATCGGGGCATAGTAGCCCCGCTGTCTGACAAAAAAGTATCAGACTATGCACAGCGGTGTATGGGGTACTGTTCTATGCTGATGTCATAGATGTCACCAAGATATACAGTGACGAGTATGACAAAAAGTAGCAGGTCTATACTCCCTCATTAGAGATGGAAAAAGGAAGGAAGAAAAATTGTATAAAAGAATTGCAAAGAATTGATTGAAATGGGGATAGTACTGATGAAATATGAAATATATATAATAAGAGAATGTGAAGGGAGATTTTTATTCTTAAATATGCCCAAACCTCTTTATGATGATTGTACTGTCATTGAGCGAATGGCAGAACATCAAAATTAGGGCTTATAACCACCGACACAGTAGGAAATCCCGGGGCATCAAAATAAGATCTGACGCCTTCGGGGTATTCGGGCCATGATGTTGCGTCATGGCCCCCCCCTGTGCCGGGTAGGGATAGTGGGCAGAATGGCAACGGTATCATTGGCCCCTTGTTTCAGCACTGAGAGGCGGATTCATATGGCACAGTCGCATGAAAAATGCATCTGCAGAAATAACAGCAATTAACATAATACTGTATACAAAATAGTTACACAGAAGAGATTACAATAATTACAGTAAATAAGTTTAATTAGTTAACTAATTAAACTTATTTACTGTAATTATTGTAATCTCTTCTGTGTAACTATTTTGTATACAGTATTATGTTAATTGCTGTTATTTCTGCAGATGCATTTTTCATGCGACTGTGCCATATGAATCCGCCTCTCAGTGCTGAAACAAGGGGCCAATGATACCGTTGCCATTCTGCCCACTATCCCTACCCGGCACAGGGGGGGGCCATGACGCAACATCATGGCCCGAATACCCCGAAGGCGTCAGATCTTATTTTGATGCCCCGGGATTTCCTACTGTGTCGGTGGTTATAAGCCCTAATTTTGATGTTCTGCCATTCGCTCAATGACAGTACAATCATCATAAAGAGGTTTGGGCATATTTAAGAATAAAAATCTCCCTTCACATTCTCTTATTATATATATTTCATATTTCATCAGTACTATCCCCATTTCAATCAATTCTTTGCAATTCTTTTATACAATTTTTCTTACTTCCTTTTTCCATCTCTAATGAGGGAGTATAGACCTGCTACTTTTTGTCATACTCGTCACTGTATATCTTGGTGACATCTATGACATCAGCATAGAACAGTACCCCATACACCGCTGTGCATAGTCTGATACTTTTTTGTCAGACAGCGGGGCTACTATGCCCCGATGCCCGGTTTAACATGGATAAGACTGCTCAATAGCGCTGTGGAGTCACACGGCGCCCCTCCCTCTTTTAGGAACTGACGTCGGGGCCATGTGACCCCAACGTCATATGCACATTGCCCTGGCAATCAGACGCACCTCTCTCCCCGCCTCACCCCGTGCCCATATTACATGGGCTATGTGTAAGCAATAGGCTTCACGTCACGGGGAGGAGAAAAGGAAGGAGGAGGTCCAAGCGTCTGCTACCTAGACAACAGGGAAGCTTGTGGACGCTTCCCCTTAATACATTGTACAAAGGTGCTTCCTCTAAACAGTGACAGCAGCCAATTGAAGTCGCACCCCCTCCACTGCACCACCAATGAATGTGAGACTCTACCTAGAATAGGGCTACGCCCATCACTTAGCCACGCCCACACCCCATATATTAGGACGCCAGGGATGGCCACAGGCAGCATTCCACAACTGGCTTTGTTACAGAGAGGTACTCCAGGACCGGAGCTCCCTGCCACTTGGAACAATACACCTGACACAATCAATTTAAGGTATTTGATCTCTTTTACTCTATGATGGCCCTGGGGAACCTTATTTCCCCTACGAATCACCATTATTTCCATTCTTTGACCTCTTTGATGTTCAATTTCTTAGCATTTCCCTTATACCTTCATGTTTTTCAGTTGTTTAATTATCACGACTGCCAAATACTGGTTTCTTCACAATATACCAGGCCATCCCGTAGAGGATATTTGAGCAGCATTGACAATCACGTGTTAGGACCCCTGCCAGCACTGGGAAAGCGATTTTTCACAGTTAAATGCAAATGTAAGTCGCATATAATACTTTTCTGTTGTAATGCGATTTCTGTAGTCGCAAATGTAAGTCGCATATAATACTTTTCTGTTGTAATGCGATTTCTGTAGATATAGGTAACAAACAAATATTTAGGTATATACCAATAATCATGCTGTTACTTAAAATTTTAGAATGTGATGCAGTCCCTCCCTGAGGAAGACTTTATCCTTACAATAAGCTGAAACGCGTTGGAAATCTGCTATCAGGACGCCATCACACCTAGCGGGGGTGGTACTTGTAACTAGCAGTAGGATGCATCATATGTTTCCATATATCTGATGTTTTTATAATTATTCTTAACTAGATCAATGTGTATGTTCATGTATATCCTATTCGTTTTTGTATCAATAAACTTCTTTTTAACTATAATTCAACACTGCCAATTTCTGCATTGCCCTTAAAATCCCATTTTGAGGTACACATCTAGTTCTTTTGGTGGTATTTGATCAACTCTGCAGTTTTTATTTTTTGAGCTATAAAACAAAAAAATGGGCGACAATTTTGAAAAAAAAATAATATTTTTTTACTTTCTGCTATAAAACATATCCAATAAAAAAAAAAAAAAAAGTAAAAAAAATCAAAAATTTCTTTTTTAAATTCATCAGTTTAGGCCAAATTGTATTCTGCTACATATTTTTGGTAAAACAAACCCCAATAAGTATATATTGCTTAGTTTATGCAAAAGTAATAGCGTTTACAAAATATGAGATAGATTTATGGAATTTATATATTTTTTTGTTTTTACCAGTAATGGCAGCAATCAGTGATTTTTGACGGGACTGTGACATTGCAGCGGATAAATCTGACACTATGACGCTTTTTGGGGACCAGTGACACCAATACAGTGATCAGTGAAAAAAAAAAAAAGCACTGACACTGTATAAATGACACTGGCAGGGGAGAGGTTAACAGGGGTAATTAAGGGGTTAGCCGTGTTCCCTGGGTGTGTTTTCTTACTGTGTGGGGGATGGACTGACTGGAGGAAGAGACACATCTGTGTTCCTGATTAGCAGGAATCGCAGATCTGTCTTTCCCTCGCTGACAGAACAATGGTCTGCCTTGTTTACATAGGCAGACCTCCGTTCTGTCATTCCCCCAAATGGTCGCAGGTGGCCGCGGCCCCGCTAATTGGCTTCCACGGCGTGATTTTGCGCTAAAGAGCCGCCCTGCCGCAGTACATGTAGGTGGGGTAGTCCTTACGTGGTTAAGGTGGTCAGATGAGACTAAAATTGAATTATTTGGTCTCAACACCAATTGTTATGTGTGGTGGAAATCCAACACAGCTCACCATCCAAATAATACCATTCCTTCAGTAAAGCATGGAGGTGGTAATATCCTGCCATGGGGTGTTTCTCTGCAAGCAGGGACTGGAGCACTTGTCAGGATAGAAGAAAAATAAATGGGGCAAAATACCATCAAATTCTTGAGGAAAATCTGCTGCCCACTGCCAGAAAGTTGTCAATGGGAAGAAGGTTTACCTTCCAACATGACAATGACCGAAAGCCTACAGCAAAAATGACCACACAGTGGTTGAAGGAGAAAAAGGTGAATGCCCTTGCATGGCCTAGTCAGAGCCCAGACTTGAACCCCAATGAAAATCTGTGGAATGACTTGAAGATTGCAGTCCACAAACGGTCACCATCAATTTTACCTGAACTTGAGCAGTTCTGCATCCAAGTCGCATAGCAGGAGATTGTGACTGGCTTTTTATGGAGCCGGGTCACACATCTCCGCAGCGGCTCCAGTGCGAATTGTAAAGGAGTCCTGTGCATCTTTCGGTCTGTTTCAGGTCAGAATTCAGCCAAAAATTGAGTCTGAAACTGGACCCGAAAGGTGAATGAGGACGCACCGGACCCCTGCTGTGAGCTGGAGCACCCTGCAGTGTGAACCCAGCCTAAATGTGCAAACTTAGTAGAGACATATCCCAACAGACTAAAGGCTGTAATTAAAGAAAAATGTGGTCCAACAAAATACTGACATAAGGGGGGATCCTTTTCAAACTCAGTGATTGTTTATTTTATTTTTTATTTTTTTCTGACATGTTGGTGTTATATATCTATCTTTCACTTGGATGTTATAAGTTGCACTAATAAATACAGCTGGATAAAACAAAAACTGTCTGTCTTCATTTCCAGCTGCAAAGCAACAAAATGTAATTAATTTAAAGAGGGGTGATTCTTTTCTATACCCACTGTATGCATTATTTTTCTATTGGGGAACACCTTCTTAAAAACCCAATAGGGTATTGGAACATTATTATCATTTATATGCAAGAACATGAAGCTCAGTTTTGGGTAAAAGCTACAATAACTGGATATGACGACAAGAGAAAAAGATGTTGTTTGCCTTTTCTACCATCAATCTTAAAATAATAGTCGCCTGGCTTTTTAAAATGTATCCACAGGCTCCAATACTTTCTAAATCACTCATCTATCAGTATGGAAAATCAGCAGCTCCAAGGTCCTTGTGTCTTTACTGACTGCAGATCTCTTTTTGGTCAATGACTCCAAGTGTTGAAGCCAATCAGGGCCGTCTTTAGCGCAGGGCAAACGGGGCACTTGCCCCGGGCCCAATCTTTGTTGGGGGGCCCGCGCTAGCCGTGAATTGGGGCCCCGATGACAGCTTTGCAGAGCGCACAGAGGACACGGGAGGATGTATTCCTCGCTAGCCAGCTGAGAGGGGGCGGGGCCGGGAGCTCCACTGACGCTCTGACCCCGCCCACGTGCAGCCTGTGTACTCGGAAAAGAGCTTCTGTAGTGAGAGCCAGTGATCGGAGTGTGACTGTCAGTGGAGCTTCCGGCCCCGCCCCCTCTATACTGGCTGGTGAATACAGAGGTCCGGGGGCGGGGCCGGGAGCTCCAATGACACTCCCACTCCGATCACTGGCTCTCACTACAGGCGCTCTATTCCCAGTACACAGGCTGCACGTGGGCGGGGTAAGAGCGTCAGTGGAGCTCCCGGCCCCGCCCCTCTCAGCTGGCTAGCGCAGAATACATCCTCCCGTGTCCTCTGTGCGCTCTGCAAAGCTGTCATCGGGGCGACCATTCACGGGTGATGTGGGCCCCCCCAACAAAGCATCAGTGGAGCTCCCAGCTGCTTTAGTGAGAGCAGAGAGTGGAAGCCCCGCCCCACAGTCCTGAATGTATGTAGTAAGTTTGGCTGGCCAGGTATGTCCTTACAACCATAAAATGCCTGACTGTTTAAACCCTGAGCTGTGTTATTTAACTGTAAAGCTGTGCATTGCTGAAAGTTCTCTGACCATCCCCTGTATAATGTCTGCAGTCTCTATCTCCTGCAGTATTTCCTCAGTCTCTGATTGTCTCCTGCAGTATGTCCGCAGTCTCTGATTGTCTCCTGCAGTATGTCCGCAGTCTCTGATTGTCTCCTGCAGTATGTCCGCAGTCTCTGATTGTCTCCTGCAGTATGTCCGCAGTCTCTGATTGTCTCCTGCAGTATGTCCGCAGTCTCTGATTGTCTCCTGCAGTATGTCCGCAGTCTCTGATTGTCTCCTGCAGTATGTCCGCAGTCTCTGATTGTCTCCTGCAGTATGTCCGCAGTCTCTGATTGTCTCCTGCAGTATGTCCGCAGTCTCTGATTGTCTCCTGCAGTATGTCCGCAGTCTCTGATTGTCTCCTGCAGTATGTCCGCAGTCTCTGATTGTCTCCTGCAGTATGTCCGCAGTCTCTGATTGTCTCCTGCAGTATGTCCGCAGTCTCTGATTGTCTCCTGCAGTATGTCCGCAGTCTCTGATTGTCTCCTGCAGTATGTCCGCAGTCTCTGATTGTCTCCTGCAGTATGTCCGCAGTCTCTGATTGTCTCCTGCAGTATGTCCGCAGTCTCTGATTGTCTCCTGCAGTATGTCCGCAGTCTCTGATTGTCTCCTGCAGTATGTCCGCAGTCTCTGATTGTCTCCTGCAGTATGTCCGCAGTCTCTGATTGTCTCCTGCAGTATGTCCGCAGTCTCTGATTGTCTCCTGCAGTATGTCCGCAGTCTCTGATTGTCTCCTGCAGTATGTCCGCAGTCTCTGATTGTCTCCTGCAGTATGTCCGCAGTCTCTGATTGTCTCCTGCAGTATGTCCGCAGTCTCTGATTGTCTCCTGCAGTATGTCCGCAGTCTCTGATTGTCTCCTGCAGTATGTCCGCAGTCTCTGATTGTCTCCTGCAGTATGTCCGCAGTCTCTGATTGTCTCCTGCAGTATGTCCGCAGTCTCTGATTGTCTCCTGCAGTATGTCCGCAGTCTCTGATTGTCTCCTGCAGTATGTCCGCAGTCTCTGATTGTCTCCTGCAGTATGTCCGCAGTCTCTGATTGTCTCCTGCAGTATGTCCGCAGTCTCTGATTGTCTCCTGCAGTATGTCCGCAGTCTCTGATTGTCTCCTGCAGTATGTCCGCAGTCTCTGATTGTCTCCTGCAGTATGTCCGCAGTCTCTGATTGTCTCCTGCAGTATGTCCGCAGTCTCTGATTGTCTCCTGCAGTATGTCCGCAGTCTCTGATTGTCTCCTGCAGTATGTCCGCAGTCTCTGATTGTCTCCTGCAGTATGTCCGCAGTCTCTGATTGTCTCCTGCAGTATGTCCGCAGTCTCTGATTGTCTCCTGCAGTATGTCCGCAGTCTCTGATTGTCTCCTGCAGTATGTCCGCAGTCTCTGATTGTCTCCTGCAGTATGTCCGCAGTCTCTGATTGTCTCCTGCAGTATGTCCGCAGTCTCTGATTGTCTCCTGCAGTATGTCCGCAGTCTCTGAGTGTCTCCTGCAGTATGTCCGCAGCATCTGAGTGTCTCCTGCAGTATGTCCGCAGCATCTGAGTGTCTCCTGCAGTATGTCCGCAGTCTATGATTGTCTCCTGCAGTATGTCCGCAGTCTCTGATTGTCTCCTGCAGTATGTCCGCAGTCTCTGGTAATCTCCTGCAGTATGTCCGCAGTCTCTGAACCTCTCCTGTAGTATGTGTATTAATGTGCCCCTTTACTTGCTCAATTATTTGGGATTGCTCCACTGCTCAGTGAGAGGTAATGATGTGCATGAACCTCTAGCAACCAATCAGCAAACAGTAGTGATCTGCTTTAATCTCTAGCAACCAATCAGTAAGTGCTAATGATGTACTGTAACCCCTAGCAACCAATTAGTGAGCACTAATAATGTACATTAACCTCTAGCAACCAATCGGCAAGCAGAAATTATGTGTTGTAACCTCTAGAAACCAGCCACTGAGCAGTAATGATATGCTGTAACCTCTGGCAAACAATTGCAATCGCTGCGTGATCTGCTGCAGTAAACTGATTTTGAGTCTACCTGCTATTTTTTGTATGTCTCAGAATGGAGGGGGGGCCCCAAGAAAATGTTTGCCCAGGGCCCAATCAAAATTAAAGACGGCCCTGAAGCCAATAAGGGGTAGAAGATCCAAGCAACCAGCGTTTGCAGAAAGTAACGGCAGCACGCATTTTTCTGCTTAAAGTTCCCTTTAAGAAAAGACACAAAAAGGTTCACAGCTACAAGGATAGGCTGGTTTAAATTAATTTACTGACCCCGGCAATGACATGATTAAGAGGGATAGGATTACCTTACATAGATGTATAAATAGTCCATATGGTAAATTCAGCTGAAAACTAATCTTTTTTAGGTCACTGCGGAGGCAAAGCCTATGATAGAAAGAGAACGTTTATTTTTTTTATTTTTCTGTAGGTTGAAATCGGAGCATACCTGCCTATTCTTGGTTTATGTAAACTACTAGATGTAGAGTATATAATAAAGAGTGCTAATCTGAGTGCAATACCCTAAACCAACCAATCAAAATACCCCATGTACCAGTATGACATCAGCAGAGGGCATTCAAACTGGCTAATCTTAAAGCAAATCTAAACACAAAAATGAAATATAATGCATTTTACTAATGATATGGTGGTTGAATTGGCTTCAAATTTTTTCAGGTTTGTTACTCTTTATTTTTTATCTGCTGACACTGCCAGCAACAATTTCTGTCCTAAGGTGACAACGCTCACTGTACTGTATTTATGGAAGAGCAGTGTTGTCACCCTAGGCTGATCTCCTCCTGATTTGGACTATAAACACCTCCCCATCTCTTCACCCCCATTAGAGGGGAGGTATTTTGTGGTTCAGGAGGAAATAACTTGAAAAGCTGGTAACATTGTTTGATTAGTTCAGTTCACAGAAATTATAAAAACACTGGATTTTTGGCAGCATCAACTGGTATTTTACTGCACTTGTAGAAAATGTACTTGGATTGAAAAAAAGGAAACAAATACAGCAATCGCATCTAAGAACTGGTAAGCTGCAATATAGAACCATCAATACTCCAACGCCAGGGTACTAGGTGTAATTCTAGACTCTGACCTGTCCTTTCAGCCCCAAATCCAATCTTTGTCAAAAGCTTGTAGGACTTCGCCTCCGTAAAATTTGCCCCTTTTTAACTAAGGAAACCACCAAGCTACTCATCCACTTCCTTGTTATCTCTCGCTTTGACTATTGAAACTTCCTTCTCATAGGCCTACCTCTCCATAAGCTATCCCCTCTTCAGTCTATCATGAATGCTGCTGTCAGACTCATCTACTCTACCAAACGCTCAGTGTCTGCCAATCCCTACACTGGCTTCCGATCTCCCAGCACATTAAATTCAAAATACTATCATCATCATCATAAACAGCCATTCACAACTCTACCCCAAGCTACATCACCAATCTCGTCTCCAAGTTTCACCCAAACCGTCCTCTCCGTTCCTCTCAAGACCTCCTACTCTCAAGCTCCCTTGTCTCCTCCTCCCATGCTCATCTCCAGGACTTCTGCAGAGCCTCTTCCATCCTCTAGGAACTCTCTAACTCAATCTGTCCGGCTATCTCATACTCTGGCGGCCTTTAGGTGATCCCTGAAAACTCATCTCTTCAGGGAAGCCTATCACGCCTCCAACTAATCTTATTTCTTCCATCGCCTCATTCCCCACAGTTATAACCTTTTGTACCACTTGCCTCATCCTCTTAGATTGTAAGCTCTCATGAGCAGGGCCCTCTTAACCCTCTTGTATTTTATTGTATTGTAACTGTACTGTCTCCTTTTTACACTGTAAAAGCGCTGCATAAACTGTTGGCGCTATATAAATCCTGTATAATAATAATAATATTAATAATAATAATAATAATAATAATAGTGCATTTGTTCTGGAGTTGGGATATCCTTTACGAATTAGAACCCTTTAGCCTGGGTTCACATATATGTGATGCGGGAACCAGCGCGATTCCAGTGCCGGTTCCTGCATCGCATTTCCCCCGCAGGCAGTTCACACTGCCCTCCGTGAACCGCTGCAGGTGTCAATACAAAGTTAATGCCATCCCCAGATCAGTTCACAGATCGCAGTGTGAACTGTGAATTCAGACAGGAATCAGATCACATGGGCGTGAAAACACCCATGTGATCAGATTCCAGTGTGGGAGAAAAAAAAAAAAACCAAACACCTTTTTTGTGCGAATCCAATGAGAGTTCAGCCATACAATCTGTATTGCTGAATTTGCATTGCACAGACATCACGTGAGGCACAGCAATGAGGGTGCGAATCACATGCAATGTGTGTGAACCGAGGCTGTTTATGCTTCAAAAAAAAAAAAAAAAAAAAAAAAAACAAAACAAAAAAAAAACACACACACACACACACACACACACACACACACACACACACACACACCATGCTGCTGTACTTGACCAAACAAAGCAACAATTCAAAATATTTTTTATCAGTTCCATATTTGCCATGCATTCTTTCTTGTAAAAAGGATATTTACATTTTGAATCTTTGCGGTGTCTTTCTACTATATCATATTTTCTTTATGCTTTGTTTTCTCAATATTTAAAGTGGAGTTCCACCCACTTTTACAACTCTTCAGCATCCCTCACTAAACTGTGCACTGTAAACAAATTGGATATTTTTAAATTTTTTTTCTCAGCACCTACTGTATATCTGTTGTATTCATTTTTCACCTCCTCCTCCCTGGCCGCGGCCCATCGCATCATTTCCTGTTTGCAATGCCTTCTGGGAAGGGGCGGCAACTTCCTCTGACACTGCCGTTGCTATGGAAACCTGACCTGAAACCTATTACACTGCTTGCGCTGCACTGAGCATGTGCGAGATCTGCAAGGATGAGATCCAGGAAGAAATACAGTCTGGCTTCAGATGCCCACACTTAAGATGGCCACGGCCAGCTGTAAGTTTATAAAATAACAAACTACTGCTATAAACTAACAAAACAGACCTTAGTTTACAGACTAACTTTACTAGAATACATTAAGCTTGTGTGTTAAAGGGGTATTTTTATTTAAAAAGTATCATTTCGGCCGGAACACCACTTTAAATGTCTTTAAAGTAACATTAAAGCCTATTTTTATTTTTTTTTTATTTTTTAGCAATTTGTACTTCAGGTACGCTGGCCCCACTTTCCATTTTTAGGGTGGTTCCTTCCCCTTACAGGGTCTTATAGAGTCCCACAGTAAACCCCCCTATGTGTGTGCACACAGCCAGCTTCATCACACTGGCAATCAATCTCAAAGATGGGGCACATTGGCACTATTCATGATGGAATATGCAGTCCTGATGAATGTAAATGAAAGTGGAACTTGATAAAAATAATGTTTAACAAGGAACATACATTCCACATTAATAATTATGCTACCAAAATTAGTGTGTGCTGTAAATTGCCGCCAACGATTTTTGTTTAACCGCTTGCAGAGCAGCCGCCATCATTATACTGCGGCAGGTCGGCACGATCCAGCAAACTGTCATAGCTAAACGTCAGTCTCTTTAGGCAGGATAGCAGGCGTGCGCGGGGGTGCCGATGTGCGTGATCGGCGGTCGTGATGACACAGCGATCACTGAGCGCACCGGATGCGTGGTTCTGGGAGGACATTAACAGACACCCTCCAAGAACTGGATGACTGTGCTGTAGCTGTCATGTGGCTACAGCGTGGTCAGCAAGCCGTTATAAAACAGACTTGAGTGTAGACATCCCATTGTAGTTCGATCTGGTTGAAATACTGACAAAAACAGATCCAGACTAAAGCACCCATGTAAAAGGGCCCGTAGAGGCAAAAAAAAAAAAAAAAAAAAATTATAAATCTCTCTATCTATATATATCTACCCCACTTTTAAGTACACAATGGGGCTTATTTACTAAAGCTGGAAAGTGCAAAATCAGGCTCACTGCTGCATAGAAACCAATGAGCTTCCAGGTTTTATTACCAAAGCTTAATTGAACAAGCTGGGGTTAGAAGCTCATTTGTTTCTATGCAGAAGTAAGCCTGATTTTGCACTTTCCAGCTTTAGTAAATAAATCCCATTGTGTACTTAAAAGTGGGTTAGTGGGAGATATAGGTATATTATATATATATATATATATATATATATATATATATTCCATTTTCAGTTGAAAAACAGTCAATTCATTCCTATGGGTGGGCGGATGTAAACAAATCATCCATTTGCTTAGCATCTAGGAGCCAGGTAAAAAAAAAAAAAAAAAAAAAAGTTAGGAGCCAGTTTTTTAAATCAGCTGCCCAGCGGCCAGAACTGCATGTCCGGGGTGCCAGGCAAAAAAAGACAGAAAAAATAAAAAAAATAAAAGATTGGCTGCACTGATGGGCATTGATGAGGCTGCGCAAATATGCATTGATGAGGAGGCACTGACAGGCGATGGTGATAAGCACTGATGGACACCGATGAGGTGGCACTGACAAGTGACACAGACTGCACTGATAGGCATTGACGAGGCTGCGCTGATCACTGATGAGCACTGACAGGCGAAACTGATGAGGTGGCACTTATGGGCACTGACAAGCGGCTCTCATGAGGCTGCGCTGACAAGCACTGATAGGTGGCCCTTATGGGCACTGATGAGGCTGCCCTGATGGGCAGCAATCTCCATCCACTCAGTGACTGATCATGACTGCATCCTCAACCCGTCAACCTGAGAAGATGATGCCGGAGATGGGCGGGCAGTGAGAGCAAGCCACGCTCACAGCACTGTCCACCAGTAAGGATGAGCTCAGGCATGTTCGCAACCCGCACGTGCAGAGCCCACCAGGAATTCACACGGCACAGCGCTAATCACAGGCAGTGAGACATTTACCATTTACCCGATCCGAGGCTGCAGAGATTGGGAAATGTCTCACTGCCTGTGAATAGCGCTGTGCAGTGCCGACACCCTGGCGGTCTCTGCACGTGCGGGTTGCGAACACGCCTGAGCTCATTCTTATCCACCATGGGAGGATTCCAATCACTGCTGCAGTGTAACCCAGACGCCAGGATGCAATGGCCATTGCGACCTGGGTTTTGTCGAGCCCTGCTTTAAGAAAATCTTCTAGCAAGGAACAATGGTAGATAATGGACACAGATGACACATGAGTATCTAGTGTGTAATTACTCCATTTTAAAATAGTTCACTGACTTATGCATGGCTTTACAGAGCACACTGATCGTCCATAAAAATTAGCAGAATAAGCTTACAAAATAAAGCCAATACCACAGCCATACAATCATCTATCCACACCACGGCCAATCTGGGTGACCACCAATTAAGCTACCATTATATTTTGAGCTGTGAAGGGAACCCTGACCAAACAAAAAAACCCACGGTGAGAAAAAAAAAAGGTGCCAACCACTTATCTATTTATGTGTAACGACTGTGTAATTCTCTCTCAGACAGTGAAAGCTCAGCATGTTAGTAGGGCCACACAAGAATACTATATTTATTTTTTTCTATTTCGACGGCTATATTCAGAAAAGCGAAAAAAGCTTATGGGTGCAGATCACCTGATCGGACCTTACAGTCTTCCCTACAGTGCCTTGAAAAAGTATTCATACCTCTTGAACTTTTCCACATTTTGCCATGTTACAACCAAAAACGTAAATGTATTTTATTGGGATTTTATATGACAGACCAACACAAAGTGGCACATAATTGTGAAATGAAAGGAAAATGATAAAATGGTTTTCAAAATTTTTACAAATAAGTGAAAAGTATGGCGTGTATTTGTATTCAGCCCCCCTGAGTCAATACTTTGTAGAACCACCTTTCACTGAAATTACAGCTGCAAGTCTTTTTTGGGGAGGTTTCTACCAGCTTTGCACAGCTAAAGAGTGACATTTTTGCCCATTCTTCTTAGCTCAGGCTCTGTCAAATTGGATGGAGAGCATCTGTGAACAGCAATTTTCAAGTCCTGCCACAGATTCTCAATTTAGGATTTAGGTCTGGACATTGACTGGGCCATTCTAACACATTAATATTCTTTGATCTAAACCATTCCATTGTAGCTCTGGCTGTATGTTTGGAGTTGTTGTCCTACTGGAAGGTGAACCTCCACCCCAGTCTCAAATCTTTTGCAGAATCTAACAGGTTTTCTTCTAAGATTGCCCTGTATTTGGCTCCATCCATCTTCCCATCAACTTTGATCAGCTTCCCTGTCCCTGCTGAAGAAAAGCATCCCCACAACATGATGCTGCCACCACCACATTTCACAGTGGGGATGGTCTGTTCAGGGTGATGTCCAGTGTTAGTTTTCTACCACACATAGCGTTTTGCTTTTAGGCGAAAAGTTTAAGTTCCCCTGCATGGCTTCTTGCAAACGGGACTTCTTATGGCTTTCCTATAGCAATGGCTTTCTTCTTGCCACTCTTCCATAAAGTCAGATTTGTGGAGTGCACGACTAATAGTTGTCCTGTGGACAGATTCTCCCACCTGAGCTGTGGATCTCTGCAGCTCCTTCAGAGTTACCATGGTCCTCTTGGCTGCTTCTTGCGGTCCTTGTCTGGCCTATCAATTTAGGTGGATGGCCAAGTCTTGGTAGGTTTGCAGTTGTGCCATACTCTTTCCATTTTCAGATGATGGATTGAACAGTGTTCTGTGAGATGTTCAAAGCTTGGGATATTTTTTATGCTGCTTTAAACTTCTCCACAACTTTATCCCTGACCTGTCTGATGTGTTCCTTGGCCTTCATGATGCGGTTTGTTCACTTACTGCCGGTTCACACAGGGGCAACACGACTTGCAGGTCGACTCACCGAGGCGACCTGCACATGACTTCAGCGGCGACTTCTGTATAGAAGTCAATGCAAGTCGCCTGAAGTCGCCCCAAAAATAGTACAGGAACCTTTTTCTAAGTCGGAGCGACTTGCGTCGCTCCTATTAGAATGGTTCCGTAGTACAGAACAGGACGCAACTTGTCAGGCGGCTGACAAGTCGCCCCTGTGTGAACCAGGGCTAAGGTTCTCTAACAAACCTCTGAGGGCTTTCACAGAACAGCTGTATTTATACTGAGATTAAATTACACACAGGTGGACTCTATTTACTAATTAGGTGACTTCTGAAGGCAATTGGTTTCACTAGATTTTAGTTAGGAGTATCGGAGTAAAAGGGGGCTGAATATGAATGCACACTTTTCATTATATTGATATTTATTTGTAAAACATTTTGAAAACCATTTATCATTTTCCTTCCACTTCACAATTATGTGCTACTTTCTTTTGGTCTATCACATAAAATCCCAATAAAATACATTAACGTTTTTGGTTGCAACATGACAAAATGTGGAAAATTTCAAGGGGTAAAAATACTTTTTCAAGGCGTTGTATGGAGCACCGACTGCCATGCGATCCGATTTTGCCTGCAAAATCCAGATGGATGGTGGTCCTATGTTGCACTGGTCTAGTGCATTGGATAGGATCAGATGAAAACAGACAAGTGGCTCGTTTTCCACCAGATTTCCCCATAGGGGAGAGCAGGACAGTGTCCATGTCCGCGCTACACAGCGAGGGGAGACAAACCTGTCATCCGCCTGCTCAGCGGGGGTTCAGCGGAGCGATCCCCCGCTGAGCAAGCGGAATCCGCAAGACAAAGGCATCCGTGAAAGGGGCCTAAAATTCACATTCAACTCTCCTCATAGGATTTTTAGGCTCCATGCAGCTCATAAACAGCCGTTTTTGGGAGTTCGGGCGTTTTGTTTTTTTTTTTTTTTTTTTTTAACAGCCCATAAACTCCCCTCTATGTTATCCTATGTGTCCGTGCACACATGGACGTTTTTGGATGTTTATCAGCAGTGGAGTTTATGGGCTGTTTTCTGAGCGCCATAAAATCACGTTCAGGGGTCATTTTTCTGACCACAAAAAAGGCCAAATACTCATAAACGCTAATAAACTTCGATAAACGCTCAAAAACGTGGCTCACCAGCGTTTAGCGTTTTTGTTCCATTGAAAAAAAAAAAAAAACGCTAAACTCACTGCAAAGCTACTGCTGTTTTTATAACATCATTTTAACGTCCAGTGTGCACGGAGCCTTACAGTGATGTGTGTTCAGTGACCAGTAGACAAACTGAGAAGATAGCCAGGGCAAAAAAATAAATAATAATAATAATAATAAGATTATATTTCCTAATCTACTGGAAGTTTAACTCAGAGGGGGACAGGTAAATTGCAAAGGAAAAAGTACAATTCATGTCCAAGTATGCATTTAATACTTTAAATCTTTCAAAAATCTGAATAATTTAAAAACAAACAGAGTTCTGTTACTTATTAAAGTGTTACTAAACCCAGGACCCTGCATTCACTATATCTGGTCTCCCACAGTACACAGAACATGGAAATGCAATTATTTTAGTAAATATAAACTGCTAAATACCTTTTCTCATCAGCAGTATATAGCAGTCTTGTGACTTCTATCAGTGTCTGGTTAAAGCTTGTAGGAGGAGTTTTTGTTCTCCTCTGACTGTCCTATGAGGCTGCAGGACCCCTGACCCTCTGTCTGTCAGAGCCCTGTGCTGATCACATGCACCTTCACAAGAAAAAGGGGAAAAAAAAAAAACTCTCCAGCAATACGCACCAAACTGTGCAGATTGATTTCAAATGATCTGTCTTATCAGGAGATGGATTGGGGAGTGTGGAAGAAGGGGAGGATCAAAAGAAGACAGGATAAAACAGCCTTTTTACACAATACAGAGGGATTAACCCCTTAGGTTCCACAGTGAGTATAACAAGCATGCTTTACTGCATATACAGACTGATTTTACTGTTGTGGGTTTAGTAACACTTTAAATGACTATATATTGCCACCATTCTGTACATTCACATCAGTCCCTACCCTCAAGAGCTTAAAGGTCTCTATCCCGCATGTACACACACAAACAAACACACACACACACACAAACAAACACACACACACACACACACACACACTAGGGCCAATTAAAGTGAAACTCAACTGTAGCTTAGCATCACAAACTGAAAACACTATTTAATATTTACAGTAAATTCACACATCCATCCAGGTCTCCATGATTCATTTTGCTGATAAATCACTTTGCAAAACACCCTTTTGCATTTACAGCCATGAGTAAGGGCAGATGCTTCAAGTAGCATTTACTTCCAGGAATCCATCTGCCCTTAGCTCAGGCATCCAGGCAGCAGGGTGTGCTTAGCTGAGAAAGCCCCTCCTTCAGATGACATTTTTAGTCCAGGCCAGAAACCAGGAAGCAACTTAAGAAATGAAAAAAAAACAAAAACAAAACACAACACCACACACACCACGTTTAACCACTTGCCGACTGCACGCCATCGTTATACGTCGGCTGTTTGAAGAGAAATATCGATGTTATGGCAGCAGCTAGCTGCCATAACCCCGGTATTCTCTTCTTCAGCGGGCGGTCAGCTTTTAGATAAAAGTGGTCTCTGCGGCGGATTCACCGCGAGATCACTTTTATCGGTGGTGGGAGAAGCCCCTCCCGCCACACTCCGATGCCCTCCGCCGCTTACCGGAGCCATCGGTATCGGTGGAGGCAATCAGATCCTTCTCAGTCTGTGTTATGGAGCTGACTGAGGGTAATGGCCCATATACAGGATCCAAATACCGTATGAAAATGGTCGTCCGAGGAAGGATCGTACGATTTTCGGATCGTGTGTACACTACTTTCGACAACCGATCATGACCGTTCATCCGATCTTATTCGATCGGGCATGCACGAAAATTTTCCTCGTACGATTCCAGATTGTACGATTTTCGGTTAGTCAGTATCCGATTTTTTTTCCTGTCATATCAGAATTTTCGTGACTTTATTTAGCGATTCATTACCATCTTGTGACTTAAGATGGCCCCAGCTCGGCTCCATACCATTGCAGGGTGGAAGCGACGTCAAAACGTGTCACTTCCGCCCATAGCTCTTAAAAAGGGACTTTTTTTTTTACCCCAAATTACTTTTTTTTTTCTTTTTTTTTTAAATAGCATTTTAGTGTAAATATGAGATCTGAGGTTTTTTTGACCCCAGATCTCATATTTAAGAGGTCCTGTCATGCTTTTTTTCTATTACAAGGGATGTTTACATTTCTTGTAATAGGAATAAAAGTGACACAATTTTTTTTTTTTTTTAAAAAACAGTGTAAAAATAAATAAAAAAGTTAATAAGAAAAAAAAAATATGAAAACGGTGTTCAAACCACACGTGAGGTATCGCCACGATCGTTGGAGCGAGAGCAATAATTCCAGCCCTAGACCTCCTCTATAACTCAAATCATGCAACCTGTAGAATTTTTTAAACATCGCCTATGGAGATTAAGGATAAAAGTTTGTCGCCCATTCCACGAGCGGATGCAATTTTGAAGCGTGACATGTTAGCTATCGATTTACTCAGAGTAACATTATCTTTCACAATATATTAAAAAAAAAAAAAAAAGAATTGGGCTAACTTTACTGTGGTCTTATTTTTTATTTTGAAAAGTGTATTTTTTCAAAAAAAGTGCGCTTGTAAGACCGCTGCGCAAATACGGTGTGACAAAGTATTGCAACGACCGCCATTTTATTCTCTAGGGTGTTAGAAAAAAAATATATTATGTATTATGTTTGGGGTTCTAAGTAATTTTCTAGCAAAACAAAACTGATTTTAACTAAACACCAATTCTCAAAAACGAGGCTCTGTCCTTAAGTGGTTAAAACAACTAAATATAATACACCCTAGTAGCAGCATAAGGATAAAAAATGGATAATGCTGATTGAAAGAGTATAGTGCCCCTTTAACCTACCAGCGTGTCTTTGGAGTGTGGGAATAAACCGAAGCACCTGGAAGAAACTTGCGCAATCACAGGGAGAACATGCAAACTCCATGCACATAAAAGTGCCCTGACCAGGAATCGAATCTAGAACAACATTGCTGTAAGGCATATGGGGGTAATGTGTCAAAACGATCTATATAAAAAAGGTGGTAGAAATCGTATGCAAATCTTGATTTTTTTCCTATAAAATATAAACTTGACCCTAGTGGCTCCTGAGCCTGCCTTTTGACCAGAATGGCAAATAAAAAAAAAAAAAAAAAAAGAACTGGGAGGCTTGGGACATGCAAAAAGGAATAAAAAATGAGCGAACGGCAATTTGCAAAAGTACAATAACACATTAACTAATCAGCAAAATCAGCAATAACACTTCTCTTGAAAGGTAAAACCTGATTGGCTGATGTAAAGAACTGCACTTTGGAGATGTCATTACTCACCGCCGAGACTTAGAAACCAGCAGGATGGTAGTAAAAATGGAGAAAAGCAGAGAATTCAATAAGCAGCAGCTTTAGAGATGTGGTGAAGCATTCCTAATGCACAGGCAGCAGACCGCAGGAAGCTCTTAGAAGAAATGCAAACAATGAATGCTATGAGACAGAATAAAACGTACAGACGTGGGTTCTTTATTTCCAACTTTCGCCTCTCAAGCAATTCTCATGTCAAGTTCCGGCATATTTCTACTTATCTGATTTCACGTACCAAGGCAGGTTTGGTTTGATGTTCTACATAAACTTTAACAATATCGGTCTCTTATACTGGGATTACATTAAATGAGGGGTTTCCTACATATATACGTACACAGAGAAAATTGGATGGAAAAAAAGAAATAAATGAAAAAAAAATATAAAAAAAAAAAAAAAAAAAAAAAAAAAGCACATTTGAAGCAATCGTCCAACAATCTATTTGTTAGTATACAGCTTTCCAGAGCCGGTCATGACAGTTCATGCAAAAATATGCAAAAATGGACAAGCAGGAAATATAACAGAATGAACGATTTTCATGTCAGTAGAATAGTATTTGTACGGAAAAAAAAAAAAAAATAAAAAAATCGTGCGACCAGGGCTGGCTATACACAGTTTGAATTTGTTTCGAACACAGATTCGAACCATTAATGGGCAGGCTAAATGTACCAAGTTAGAAGTAAACGAAAAAGTCTGGACAGCCGCACACCGGAAGAAATTTCATATGCCTTTTGTTCGTAGAACAGGATCATGTAGTACACAGGGCACCACGGCAAGGTGGTACAGAGTAACAGCTGACGTGTTTCACACTTAAACTAAGTGCTTACGCGTCAGCTGTTACTCTGTACCACCTTGCCGTGGTGCCCTGTGTACTTCATGATCCTTTTCTACGAACAAAAGGCATATGAAATTTCTTCCGGTGTGCGGCTGCCCAGAGTTTTTCGTTTACTTCTACCTATACAAGTATTAGCCAGCACCTGGGGCTCTTCTCTTCCCGGAGGTTTAGGACGCATGCATTTTGGCTTGGATATACTTGAGCGGTGGAGTTGGTATTAAATGTACCAAGTTGATAAATCAATCAACTTGGGTACAACCAGCCTGCCGAATTCTCTTGCGATTATCGCTAGCAGCTGCTATAGCCGCTAGCGATAATCGATGTCTTCTCCCGACAAAGATAGCTTCCCCCCCGCCAGGAGAAGACAATGGCTCATTAGAAGGGATTCTCCTATCAGCACGGGCTGTGTTGATCGGGGGAATCGTGCAAAACGGGTTGCAGGAAAGAAATTTGCACCCTATATGGCCAGCCCAAGAACACGCATGCTCAGAAATGAAAGAATACATTAGAATACAATACATCAGTTCCGAAGTTGTATTTTGTTGTATGAGATTTTTCATAACTTTTAGTAATCTATTCGTTTTCGATAGGAGACTAGCATGCAAAAAACACCCCCGAAAAAAAACAGACATACATATGATATTCTCATCGTGTGTACGATGTGCAATTCACTTCTCTGAAATAACAGCAGAACTCCAAGTAATTATAAAAAACGTAACACCATTACACAAAACACATACATTAAAGTGATTGTAAAGTCTCGTTTTTTTTCTATTAAAATAACAAACATGTTATACTTACCTGCTCTGTGTAATGGTTTTGCACAGAGCAGCCTAGATCCTCCTCTTCTCGGGTCCCTGGCTGGAGCTCCTGGTCCCTCCATCTTGTCGAGTGTCCCAAAAGCAAGCAGCTTGCTATGGGGGCACCCAAGCCGAGCCGTAGCTCCATGTTTCTATTCAGACACAGAGCTGCGACCCGGCCCCATCCTCTCTCTCTCCCGATTGGCTAACTGACTGACAGCAGCGGGAGCAAATGGCGCCACTGTTGTGTCTCAACCAATCAGGAAGGAGAGTCGCGGACAGCCGAGGCACTCGTGGACATCGCTGGATAGAGATGGGGCTCAGGTAAGTATTAGGGGGGCCGAGGGAGGCTACTGTACACAGAAGGCTATTTAATACATAGAATGCATTAGGATAAACCTTCTGGCTTTACAACCACTTTAAGGCCTCTTGCACAGTGGGTATTTAGATCTGATAAACCAGACTTGGTGTTTGGGTGTGGGCAGAGGGCACAGGCGTACCATCCAGCCCCAATGTCAATAGCCTGTAAAACTCTAAGAGACTAACAGCTGCTACGGCTGGAGGGTGCACGGAGCCGTACTAACATCTAGGGCGGTATGCACCCAGGGATGAATATTAGGTAGGCAGACTGCTTGTGTTCCAAGCTTTAGTCCCTGGGCACATACTGCCCTAAACATAAGTAGCACTTGGTGTCCAGCCACAGACCAATAAACTGACAAACTTGTGTACAACCAGCCTATGCATACACAGTGAGAAATTTGTAGCAGGTCCTTGCTATGGCCGGCTTAACAGTAAATTGATTAACAGGTGGGGAAGACACAGGGATGACATTATTTTACTTCTGCTCCTTCACTATCCAATCAGCAAGATGAGGGAGCTGACTGTTAAAGTGGTTTAATAGTTACATATACCCAGTGAAGTGACTGGCCTCAGGTGATACACAGGGATGAAACAAATCCTCCTACGTAAGTTGTACATGTTTATCTGCAGTCTTCTCTTCTCTACATCTATTTAAAAGTTCAGAAAAAAAGAAGCCGGAGAGCTGAAGTTAAGCAGGCCATGAACGGGTTGCAAGAAAGAAATGTGCACGTCAACTCCCCCCATCAACACAGACAGTGCTGACAGGGGGAATCCCAATTGCCGAGCAACTGTCTGTTCCCGGCAGCTGCTAGCGATAATCGCAAGTGAATCTGGCAGGCTGGTTGTACCCAAGTTAATTGATCGATCAACTTGGTACATCGAGCCTGTCAACCTGGTTCGGTTCAGCACATTCCAGCTAAGAGTCAAACCGTCTATGACCGGCCTTAGACTCTGCAGAGAACAGAGAGGAGAGCTCTGACAGCTGATTGGAGGGGGGGGGGGGGGAGAGAGGGAAGGGTAGGGGGAAGGGAACACCCACCCCCCAACCTTCACACAGCACACAGGAACAAAGCTGAGGCTGTCAATCTGCTAGAGATCCTTCGGCAGATAAAAAGTGATACTTGGTGATCTTAAGGCAAGTACACACTATAAAAGGATATGCTTTGTTCATATTTCATGTCAAGAGGTTTACAACCCCTTTTAAGTCTAACTTTAGCAGCCATTATTTCCTCAAGTCTCCCATCAGATGGATGTATACCATAACTTTGCTTTTAGACGGTTGTTGAACGGTGCACATTGAGGATGCCTGCAGAACATTTATGGTATTATTGCTGAGATTCTGAGAAAATCACATGTAGCATGACAGATGCCTAGAGTGCTCGATTATACCACTGCACAATGTTATGGATTATAAAGAAATTTTAGGAATGTAGTGTCATGTGAAGTGCAGCATTTTTTAGAGGGTATCTACAATGCCCTGAATAAGTATTCATACCCCTTGACATGTTCCACATTTTGTCATGTTACAACCAAAAACGTAACTGTATTTTATTGGGATTTTATCTGATAGACCAACACAAAGTGGCACATAATTGTGAAGTTGAAGGAAAATGATAAATGGTTTTCAAAATATTTTATAAATATATATATAATATGTGAAAAAAGTGTGACGTGTATTTGTATTCAGCCCCGAGTCAATACTTTGTAGAACCACCTTTCGCTGCAATTACAGCTGTAAGTCTTTTTGGGGGATGTCTCTACTAGCTTTGCACATCTAGAGAGTGACATTTTTGCCCATTCTTTGCAAAATAGTTCAAACTCTGTCAGATTGGATGGAGAGCGTCTGTGAACAGCAATTTTCATGTTTTGCCACAAGTTCTGAATTGGATTTAGGTCTGGACTTTGACTGGGCCAGTCTAAAACATGAATACACTTTGAGCTAAACCATTCCATTGTGGGCCTGGCTGTTTGGGGTCGTTGTCCTGCTGGAAGATGAACTTCTGCTTCAAGTCTTTTGCAGACTAACAGGTTTTCTTCTAAGATTGCCCTGTATTGGCTACATCCATCTTCCCATCAACTCTGACCAGCTTCCCTATCCCTGCTGAAGAAAAGCATCCCCACAACATGATGCTGCCACCACCATGTTTTATGGTGGGGATGGCGTGTTCAGGGTGATGTGCAGTGCTAGTTTTCCGTCATAAATAGCATTTTGCTTTTGGGCCAAAAAGTTCAATTTTGGTCTCATTTGACCAGAGCACCCTGTTCGATATGTTTGCTGTGTCCGCCACATGGCTTCTCGCAAACGGGACATCTTATGGCTTTCTTTCAACAATGGCTTTCTTCTTGCCACTCTTCCATAAAGCCAGATTTGTGGAGTGCACAACTAATAGTTACCTGTGGACAGATTCTCCCACCTGAGCTGTGGATCTCTGCAGCTCCTACAGAGTAACCATGGGTCTCTTGGCTGCTTCTCTTATTAATGCTCTCCTTGGCCAGCCTGTCAGTTTAGGTGGGCGGCCATGTCTTGGTAGGTTTCCAGTTGTGCCATACTCTTAACATTTTCCGATAATGGATTGAACAGTACTCTGTGAGATGTTCAAAGCTTGGGATATTTTTTTATATCCTAACCCTGCTTTAAACTTCTCCACAACTTTATCCCTGACCTGTCTGGGGTGTTCCTTGGCCTTCATGCTGCGGTTTGTTCACCAAGGTTCTCTAACAAACCTCTGGGGGCTTCACAGAACAGCTGTATTTATAGCGAGACTAAATTTCACACAAGTGAACTCCATTTACTAATTAGGTGACTTCGGAAGGCAATTGGTTCCACTAGATTTTAGTTAGGAGTATCAGAGTAAAGGGAGCTGAGCACACGCCACACTTTTCAGATATCTGTAAAAAATTTGGAAAAAAACATTTATCATTTTGCTTTCACTTCACAATTATGTACCAGGAGGGGGGAGGGGGGGGGGGGGGAGGAGGAGAGGAGGGGGGAAAAACATTGATCCAATTAAAGAACTAACCCACCCAATAGATGGCATGTAGATAGTGAAACACCCAGGGATCAGGAACAAGGCTCATAACACAACCATGTAGCAAGGAAAGGCAGGTGGGCCGTTGATACAGAACGGTATCCAGTTGTCAGATGAGGCCAATAAGTAGGTCTCCTGCAGCTATTGGGCTGAAAAAAGAAATGCAATAAATACGTGCAGAGAAGAGGACCGTCAGTCCACACCAGCAGCAGCGGTCACATAGCATAACAAGAGGCAGAAAAGAGTATCAAGCACCTCCCATCATAGAACCGTAGGCCACACTAGCAGCAGTCAAACAAGCCAGTCCTATCTTTAAATGTCTGTATTGAAGCCTGTCCCTGGGTGGCAGCCATCTGAATAGAGGCCCCCATAAGCATCCTTTTAAAGAGCTTCCAACTAGGCCCACGTCAGTGTGCCGACGCCTGACGTCACCGGGTCCGTCTCACCCACAGTGCAAGCGCACGCGCGTGACACTCGTGAAAGGATGGCCACTGCGCGTGTGCGCACGTAACCCTGACAGAAGAGGGCGCAAGGACGTCATCGAGGGAAGAAAGGGAGGGCAATCCAGGAGTTGGAGCCCCTCTTCCTAATAGAGAGATGCATATCCGCCGCTAGGGGGAGTGTAGCACCTCAGGCCGCTGTAGATCCCATGGCAAAGCATGCCTGACAAAAAAGGTTTAATCAAAGAACATTGATTAAACAAAGCAGTTGGCGAGGCAATGTGTGTGCCAAAGATGCGGCCGCAGCAGGAATTCCATCCCGGTTCATGCCCAAGGCACACACATATGCCAGGCAATTACAACATGTGGTTAATAATAAAAACAATTTGTCTGCAGTCCTAATCTCACCACAAAGGATCGCACATGATTACAAGTGATCCTAAAAATTAAAATATTTTTGGAATATATGCATGACCCAATTGACAATCAAACACTCGTCTTGGTTGTCTTGGTTGTCAAAGGTATAGTTGAGTGAGGTGAAGGGGGAGGGGGAATGTAGGATAAAGGGACATAGAAGGGATGGAAAAATAAAGATAAATTGTGAAACAAAGAGCAAAATGACAAAAAACAATTAACAGAAAACAAAAAACAAAAAGCAAGGGCCCGAGAGAACATAGAGATCAGGAAAAGGTGGAATCAACAAATAAGTCGTTCATAGGTAAGGTTTATAGGAGAGAGCTTCATTGAGGCCCGGTGGTGTGAGGGCATTGAGCTGCTCGATCCAGATAGCTTCATGTCTCAGGATCGCTCGGTTCCAAGCCCCCCCCCCCCCCCGAGGGGGTCTCCTGGAACAACTTCTAGGACCAGGAATTTGACAACTTCAAGTTGAAATCTGTGATGTAAGCCTATATGGCGGAAGAGTGGTATAAATGGTCTCCCATTCTTTGCATTAATTCTCTAATGGTCTTGCCTACATAAAACATATTGCAGGCACAGGCCATCAGGTAAACAACGCCCTCATTCCACAATTGGCATGTTGGGGGGGGGGGCTGGGGAGGGGGAGAATGAAAGTTGTGCCTTCCTGGATCCAAGGACAACATGGGCAGTGGCCACACTGGAAAAAGTGCCCGATAATGGCTGCTGGTAAGTCTGTTCCTCAATGTAGTTGCTCTACGAAACACCAATTCCAAGTTGGGCCATACATATTTGCCTAGAACAGTGATGGCAAACCTTGGCACCCCAGATGTTTTGGAACTACATTTCCCATGATGCTCAACTATACTGCAGAGTGCATGAGCATCATGGGAAATGTAGTTCCAAAACATCTGGGGTGCCAAGGTTCGCCATCACTGGCCTAGTTTGCGGTGCTACCTTCTTTTTGGCTGGAAAGACTTTTTTCTTATCCGCTGTTTTGTCCAGGACAGCGTCAAGGTCAGGGCCAAATACCAGATCCCCTTCAAAGAGTAGGCCACACAGCTTCGATTTGGATGCTGAATCACCCAACCACGTGCATCTTCCATGTATCCAGCAAATCCTCGCGAGAGGTCCCTGCCTCACTATGGCCTTTTAGTTGTTCCAACCAGTGTTCTAAAATCCTGGCTACCACTGGCTAGCGTAGAATCCCAAGTCTTCTATAAAAAAGAATTGGCCCTCCTGTCCATAGTGTCTTTCAAGACACCCATGTCCTCAAAAGCCAGGTCGGTATTAGATGATACTTGCGAGAAAGCTGCGTCAAGTTTAGGTCTCTTATTCCAAACTTGCGTGCTATCTTCATCAAATAACAACTAATTTTAAGAGACCTAGAGAAAAAGGGGGCCCTCTCTGGGGAGGGGAAACATGCTTAGTCTTTTAACGTTTGTCTGAAAATACACCAAGCAGACAAAACATACCATCAATACATTTACAGATTGGATCTCCTCCCCTGCAGATCCCAAAAGAGTCAGTGAACAAAAACCATATCCCACAAAAATCACTGCTGTACAAACAAACCCACACTACTCAGAGAAGTCACCTGAGTGTGAGGCAGGCTCCCTCTGCCCCCCTCCTGCGCTCCAAGACCCGGAACCGGAAGCCCCTGCGTGCCACCGGAAGTCCTGTCCGGCAGTGACGTCATCCGCCACTTGGGATCCGGAAGAGGATGCAGGCTGGAAGCCAGAGACGCCACACTGCCTAGTGCAGCCCCGCACTCCGCCCATGCGCCCCCCCCCCCCCCCGGTCTATCGGCGCCGGTGACGTCATTGCCGGACAGGGCAGGACTTCTGGCCAGCGCAGGGCTTCTGGCTGTTGGAGCGCAGTCAAGTGACTTCTCTGAGTAGTGTGGGTTTGTTTGTATAGCAATGATTTTGTGGGATATGGTTTTTGTTCACCTACTCTTTTGGGATCTGCTGGGGAGGAGATCCAATCTGTAAAATGTATTGATGGTATGTTTTGTCCACTTGGTGTATTTTCAGACAAGTTAAAAGACTAAAGCATGAGGCCTCCGCTGGCCTCTGCCCTCGCCGGACTCTATGAAGGAAAAGGCACTGGAACACCCCCCACCTGTGGGGGGGGGGGGGGGGGGTATGTTGGCTGGAGGAAACACTACAACAGAGGCCATGGTGGCAGTGTCCAGGCTTTAAAGAAATAACTGCAGTGTTTCCTAGAAAGTGGGTGGAGCTGCGCTCTCTCCAGGTGCTGTCCTGAAAGATGAGGCGAGAAAAAAAAAAAAAAAAAACACCATACTTCTCTTTTAAAATTAGAGATCTTATGATACTAGAGTAATATAAATGAAGAACATCAGAAAAAAAAAAAAAATGACAGAAGTAAATACCACAACATCAGCATTATGCCCCGTCTATGCGTTAGTTAGCCCAACAAATGTGATGTTAATGAGCCCTCACTCCTGAACAGACACAATAAATGGAGCTGTACATAAAAAAATTGTTTGTATTCTTTTGGAAACTGTGAGCTCAGCAGTACTCCTGATCACAGATTTATCCTGCTCCGTCTGCTGACATTCCGCTTCTGTTGAGTTTGTTGTAACTGCCACAGTCGGTTTCCAGAGCCTTCCATGCAACAATGTGATCCGGGTCCTGTCCAATATATTACTGTCACCTCCAGCTGTGCCTAGCAGATTTCAGCGACAGATAAAGGAGCGCATTTACACATCTTTTTTTCATCATCAAAGCATTTTCACCATTCCTGTAATGCAATGAAGAAGCAGGGAGCCATTCTGCTACCTTGAGCCTGCGCACTTCTCAGTAGAAAACCAGGCCTTGGGCTAAGAACAGAACAGAGATGGAAGAATCAGCAGGATCCAGGCAGCACATTGAGCGCTCCCCAGTGCCGCTAAATGGCTCAATACTCTGAAGAGCAAAATAAAAGGGTTTGCTGTGCACCAAGTTAAAAGCTATAGCTGCAGCATCAATTCCTCTTCATTCTGCTATCCTGGTTCATGTTACTAGATCCTATGGATGGCACATGGGGTTCTGGTGTCAAGAGCAACGGAACGCTTATTTTTTAATTTTGTTTTACTAGTAGACCAGCTTAGCGGTTAGCAACGCCTGCCTTACAGCATTAGGGTTTCCTGTTCGAACCCGACCAGGACACTAGCCGCTTGGAGATTGCATATTCTCCTTGTGTTTGCTTGGGTTTCCATAGGTTTAGAACTGGTCTAAATTGGCCCTAGTATGTGTATGTTTGTGACATAGGGACTTTAGAGATTGCGAGCTCCGTGGAGGGCAGGGACTGATGTGAATGTACAATACATATGTAAAGTGCTGTGTAAATGTTCTTTGCTATATAAATATCTGTAATAAAAAATATCCAGGGGCTCCAATTCAGCTTTTCTTCCACAGACCCCTAACTTTTAGGTTGACAACACTTAAAGCGGAAATTCACTCTTAAATCAACATTGACCATTAATAACATTTATATATGTTATTATCTAAAGTAGTAGGATATAAATAACTCCCACACAGGGTGGATATAAAAATTGTTTTTTTTTTATAAATAAAAAAAAAAAAAAAAAAAAAAAAAAAACACGGATTGTTTTGATTTAAATCATTTTTTTTTATTTTTATCAAATTTTTATAAAATGCTTTTGGAGTAAAAATCTAGCTAAAGGTAGTTTTCTATTTAAGATACATTAATAATTTAGTTTATTCAGCATGAAATGGAGCTTAGTTATGTAGCATGAGGCTGTATATTCAGCAACATTTACATTTTTTGTAAACTCATTCAATGAATACAAGCTCTGCAAGCTGAAAAAACCATGCACTGCATTGATGCATTCACATAATTTCACAGTAACCATGGGATATAACAAAGTTCAGGAATATTCCTTTATCCCATTGTTTAGCAAATCTATGTACACTACAAAACGGTTTGATTGAATCGGTTCGAATATCGCTGTTTTACTAACCTGACAGCTTATTATTCTAAATAGGAAACCTTCATTTTGTTTGCAAATATTAAATATTAAGATTCTAACTACCAGCAAGAATAAGTCCTTACATTTAAAGAGCACCTGTCATTTCAGATCCATCATGGCAGCGCCAGTTAGCGGGCATCAACTCACCTGCTGCCGCCACGTCCCTCACCTTGTTGTGTCACTGCCGCATCACCAGCCGTCCCATTAAAGTGAATGAGACTGTCGGTGAGTCAACAGCAGGTCGGAGGAGGAGCTGTGGGACAGAGATGACAGTTGCTCTTTAAAAATGAATGATTTAAATCAAGCTATTTACTAGTGATTTAAAATCGACTTGATTTAAAATCAAATCCACCCTGCTCCCACATCACTACTGTTCCAATATTGGAACAAGTGGCACTAATGGGTTAATCCTTATGCTGCTAGTATTAGTAAATAAGATACACTTTCCCATCTACTGGTTTTAGGGCTCCTTCACACGGAAGTGTCAGTGTACGGAGCCCGCTCTGCTCAGCAGGAGATCGCTCTGTCGATCCCCGCTGAGCAGGCAGATGACAGGTCTGTCACTGCACACTGTGCACGGGTGGACCTGTCAGAGCGCCGCTCTCCCCTATGGGGGATCGGATGAAGACGGACCGTAGAGTCCATCGTCACCCGATCCGATGACGGATGGAAAAGTAGGTTTTTCCTCCGTCACACTTTTTCGGATCGGAGCGGGTCGGATGTCAGCGGACATGTCACTGCTGACATCCGACGCTCCATAGAGGTCTATGGAGCATCTGTTCAGGTCCGTCTAAAAAACTGACAGGCGGACCTGAATGGATCGTCCGTGTGAAAGAGGCCTTAAACTTTTTTTTACATTTTTTCAATTCCTTCCTGGTTTCCAGGCCTAGGCAAATTATGTCATACAATTCAGGAGTCTTCAGGAAAGCTTTTCTTAGGCAAGCACAACCTCCAGCCTGCATGCATGAGCCAAGGGCAGATAGATTCCAGAAAGTACTGTAAATGTTATATGAATCATCTGCCCTTGCTGAAGATGGCCACGGCTAGAGGGCTTTTTTCAAACCGATTTCTCAACAAAATAAAGCATGGAGAAATGGATGGATGGATGGATGTCCAAGTTTGCTTTGAATAAATGAAACACAATAGCATTTTTGGTTTGTGGTACTCAGAGGCAGTATGGTTCTGGTTTAGGCCACCCAACATTTCAACTCTTAAAACTACCCCTAAAGCTTCTTTAACCGCCTTCCTGACCAGACCAATTTTCAGCTTTCAGCACTGTCGCACTTTGAATGACAATTGAGCGGTCCTGAAACACTGGACCCAAATTCAATTTTTATAATTTTCTTCCCACAAATAGAGCTTTCTTTTGGTGGTATTTAATCACTGCTGGCTTTTTAATTTTTTTTAGCAAAAAAGAAGTTTTAGTTTCTGTCAGTAAATTTTGTAAATAAGCAATTTTCACACTGAACAAACAGCGGAGGCTGTTTAGCGGCGGTTTGCAGGCGCTATTTTTAGCGCAATAACGCCTGCAAACCGCCCCAGTGTGAAAGGGGCCTTAGTCTCTACAGCAGGGGTCGGGAACCTTTTTGGCTGAGAGAGCCATGAACGCCACATATTTTAAAAATGTAATTCCGTGGGAGCCATACAATATGTTTAAAACTAAATACAAGTAAAATGTGTGCATTTTATGTAAGACCAACACTTTTAAAAGTACAATAAGTCTCTGAATTTTTTTTTTTTTTTTTTTAACGATCTGGTGTTCTTTATTAAGGGATGAAATCACAGAACAAAGAAATACGGCAAAGTTGCCGAACATGACATGACCTCTGAATTCTTTTTAATAACGTTGTTATGCTGTTGCTAACGGTAGTATGCCTGTAAAGGGGCGCATGTTTCCCATGTTTAGAACAGTCTGACAGCAAAATGACATTTCTAAAAGGAAAAAAAAAAAAAAGTCATGTAAAAGTACTATTGCTAGCGCCGGCTATAATTGTCGGTCCGGCAATACACATAAAAGTTCATTGATAAAAATGGCATGGAATTTCCCCACAGGGGAACCCCGAACCAAAATTTTAAAAAAAAAAAAAAAAAAAAAAAGAAAGTGTGGGGGTCCCCCTAAATTCCATACCAGGCCCTTCAGGTCTGGTATGGATATTAAGGGGAACCCTGCACCAAAATTAAAAAAAAAAAAAAAAAAAAAAAAATGGCGTGGGGGTCATCCTCAAAATCCATACCAGACCTGGTCCAGTATGGATTTCAAGGGGAACGGCATGCCAAAATTAAAAAAAAAAAAAAAAAGCGTGGGGTCCCCCCCAAAAATCCATACCAGACCCTTATCCGAGCACACCACCTGGCAGGCCCCAGGAAAAGAGGGGGGGGAGAGAAAGCGCACCCCCCCTGAACCGTACCAGGCCACATGCCCTCAACATTGGAAGGGTGCTTTGGGGTAGCCCCCCAAAGCACCTTGTCCCCATGTTGATGGGGAGAAGGGCCTCATCCTCACAACCCTTGCCCGGTGGTTGTGAGGGTCTGCGGGCGGGGGGTTCATCGGAATCGAAGCCCCCTTTAACAAGGGGACACCCAGATCCCCCCCCCCCCGTGTGAATTGGTAATGGGATACAAATGTACCCCTACCATTTCACAAAAAAAGTGTCAAAAAGGTTAAAAAAGACGAGACGGATTTTGACAAGTCCTTTATTAAATTCTTCTTCTTCCATGTTCTTTCTTCTGGTCTTCCTTCGGTGTTCTTCTTCTTCTTCCATCTTCTTCTTCTTCTTCCTCCTCCTCCTCCTCCTCCATCTTCTCCTCCTCCTCATCTTCTCCTCCATCTTCATCTTCCTCTTCTCCATCTTCTTCCTCCGCGCTTGTCTTCCCGCATCTTCCTTCGGCTTCTTCTCTGCTCCGTCCGCACGATCCGCCTCAGTGGGAGTCTTCCACCGTGTGACGCTTTGGTTCTTCTGACACTTCTTATATAACGGAGGGCGGGGCCACCCGGTGACCCTCGCTCTCGTCCCCCCCTCTTTTCCTGCGGCCTGCTAGGTTGCGTGCTCGGATAAGGTTCTGGTATGGATTTTTGGGGGGACCCCACACCATTTTTTTAAAAATTTTGGCGCGGGGTTCCCCTTAAAATCCATACCAGACCTGAAGGGTCAAGTATGGATTTTGAGGGGGACCCCCACGCCATTTTTTTTTTTAATTTTGGCGCAGGGTTCCCCTTAATATCCATACCAGATCTGAAGGGCCTGGTATGAAATTTAGGGGGACCCCCACGCATTTTTTTTTTTTTAATTTTGGTTCGGGGTTCCCCTGTGCCGTTTTTATCAATTAACTGTTAAGTGTATTGCCGGACCGACAATTCATTATAGCCGGCGCTAGCGATAGTAGTTTTACATGACTTTTTTCCTTTAGAAATGTAATTTTGCTGTCTGACTGTTCTAAACACGGGAAACATGCGCCCCTTTACAGGCATACTATAGACACCCCCAGATACGAAATTTAAAGGAATATTACATTTTTTTTTTTTTTTTTTTTTTACTTTAAGCATCATTAAAATCACTGCTCCGGAAAAAACGGCCATTTTTAAAAGTTTTTTTTGCATTGATACATGTCCCCTGGGGCAGGACACGGGTCCCCAAACCCTTTTTATGACAATACCATGCATAGAAGCCTTTAAAATGAGCACTTTTGATTTCTCCCATAGACATTTAAAGGGTGTTCCGCGGCTTTCGAATTTGCCGCGAACACCCGAACATAAAGCCCATCCCTACCCGCAACCATGAACATGAGCAGTAGGAAATGAATGGATTGAAATACATGAGAATGTTTTATATTTTTAACGTTAATAATTGTTTTATTAACCACTTCCCGACCGCCGCACGACTATGTACATCCTAAGTTTGAACGGGGATATCGGGGTTATGGCAGCAGCTAGCTGCCATAACCCCGGTATCCCCGTTTTCGTGCGGCGGCCGGCTTTTAGATAAAAGTGGTCCCTGCGGCGGATTCGCCGCGAGATCACTTTTATCGGTGGCGGGAGAGGGGGCCCCCCCCCTCCCGCCGCGATCCGGTGCCCTCCGCCGCTCACCGGAGCCGTCGGTAGCGGCGGAGGCGATCACGTCCTCTGCCGTGGTGTGCATAGAGACGAGTGAGGCCAAGATGGCGCTCACTCGTCTCCATGACACTGCTGGGCGGAAGCGACGTCAAAACGTCACTTCCGTCCACGCCTCTTAAAGGCATATTTTTTCAAATGTCATTTTTCTAAATGACTTTTTTTTTTTTTTTTTTTTTTTTTAATTGCATTTTAGTGTAAATATGAGATCTAAGGTCTTTTTGACCCCAGATCTCATATTTAAGAGGTCCTGCCATGCTTTTTTCTATTACAAGGGATGTTTACATTCCTTGTAATAGAAATAAAAGTGACACAATTTTTTTTTTTTTTTTTTTAAAGTGTAAAAATAAATAAAATATTGTTAAATAAATAATAAAAAAAAAAAAATTTTTAAAACCCCCCTGTCCCGACGAGCTCGCGCGCAGAAGCGAACGCATACGCGAGTAGCGCCCGCATATGAAAACGGTGGTCAAACCACACATGTGAGGTATCGCCGCGACCGGTAGAGCGAGAGCAATAATTCTAGCCCTAGACCTCCTCTGTAGCGCAAAATATGCAACCTGTAGAATTTTTTAAACGTCGCCTATGGAGATTTTTGAGGGTAAAAGTTTGACGCCATTACACGAGCGGGTGCAATTTTCAAGCATGACATGTTGGGTATCAATTTACTTGGCGTAACATTATATTTCACAATATAAAAAAAAATTGGGATAACTTTACTGTTGTTTTATTTTTTTATTCAAAAAAGTGAATTTTTTCCAAAAAAAGTGCGCTTATAAGACCGCTGCGCAAATACGGTGCAAAAAAAAGTATTGCAATGACCGCCATTGTATTCTCTAGGGTGTTAGAAGAAAAACCATATATAATGTTTGGGGGTTCTAAGTAATTTTCTAGCAGAAAAACCTGTTTTAAACATGTAAACACCTAAAATCCAAAACGAGGCTGGTCTTAAAGTGGTTAAAGATTTGTCTGCGAGCCAGTTGCAGCCATCAAAAGAGCCACATCTGGCTCGCGAGCAATAGGTTCCTGACCCCTGCTATACAGTATAGAGCATCTCGATTTCTTTATACAAGTGACTTGATCACTAAAATTAACAACTAACCACCTCCAACACATATTTATCCTCCCGAAGCAGAAGATTAGGCCTTAAAGTGTTACTAAACACAGTACAGGGGGTCCCCTAGTTACAAACATCCAACTTACAAACGACTCCTACTTACAAACGGAGGGAGACAACAGGAAGTGAGAGGAAATCTACCCCTAGGAAGGGAAATTCTCTCCTGTAAGAGCTATTATGGGGAAAAGGTACCTCCACTGATGCTTTATCACCAATCCTTGTTTAAACAACAACCCACAATTTTCAAAATCCAATTGTCATTGGGACAGAAAGGGAGGTGAAATCTTCTGAACAGGGGCACACACATCAAAACAAATGTTACAGGGGTGTTAACCCTTACCTATGCTATCTAAAAAGCTTAAAAATATTTTTTTTGGCTGGAGCTACACTTAAAAAACGTACCTGTTCCGACTTACAAACAGATTCAACTTAAGAACAAACCTACAGTCCCTATCTTGTTTGTAACCCGGGGACCCCTGTAATATGAAAATAGTTCACAGTGCCCACAGCTTATAAATCTTTTTACATTAAAATACTGCCACTATATACCATAGTCACATGATAAACTACAGAGTTTGTCCAGAGCTGTGTGTCCGGGTAGGAGGAGATTTCCACTATAGCCTGTATACACACCCACATGTGTGATGTCAATATCATGTGACATGGCTAGCTCTGAGAACAAGGAAATGTTCTCTCCAGCATAAAAGACACAACTGAGCATGTGCAGGTTGGCTACCCTGCCTGTGTTAGCTGGCCTTCCCCAGATAGACAGTGCAGGAGGGAAGAATCTGTGCATACAGGATCAAAGAGCCTTTATACACAATGCTGAGGATTAACCCCTTAAGTTTCAGAGTGAGTATAACAAGCATGCTAGTCTGCATACACAGACTGATTTTACTGTTGTGGGTTTAGTAACACTTTAATGCAAGCCTGAAATTTAGAATTTAACCTTATTTTAACCCAACACATTCTCCTAATACCCCTATATACTTACCTTATTGGCATGGAAAATATTCTGCAATTCTTACAGGCTGCACATACAGAGAAGAAAAGGGTTACTTTTCCAGAAATTGTATTTTATTGTGGACTGTGTCACATCTGCACTATATATAAAACAAGGGATCATGCGTTCATTCCTCCTGTGGTTTGGCACCATGAGACCATCAGGAGTCCAATGGCAGAATGACAAAAGTGCTCACGTAAATCAGCTCCTCAGAGACAGTAACCTTATACATGATCACCTCCAAACCCTCTACAGACAAGTCACTTTCCTACAAGGGAGGAGAAGGTGAAGTCTGCAATAAATTACCAGGAAGGATATTGTTTTCAACATAGAAGCTATTGAAATCCCCTAAAGTGACAATTACTTTACCTACGTTCAATGCAATGCCCGTATGCACGATCTGAAAATTGGACGAAAAATACCGCTTTAGAAGTGATCGCACTAAAAAATGGATCGTTAGTACAGAGCTTTCGAGAGCCGATCATGACAGTTCATCTGATATTATCCGAACGGACAAGCATGAAAATAATTTCTCATATGAGACCAGATCGTACGATTTTCGTTTAGTCAGTACAGTTGCCGTCTGAAAATACAATACAAATACACTACAACACATGACATCACTTTGGATTTTTTATTCTGTCGTACAAGAATTTTCTGAACCTCGCCATTTTTGATATGCGGCTGGCATGCAAAAAAAAAAAAAAAAAAAACTGACAATATGTTGTCCGATTTTCGGATCGTGTGTACGGCCATTACAGGGAGCAGCCAATACTGAAACACAGTACAAACGTTCTCTCAAATGTTCCCTTCCAAAGTTGCCATAGACAGGAAGATATTCCCCGAGAAGGTAGATATTTTTTTAGTTTTAAATACTTCTAGAACACCGATATATTACAGAGCTCTTCACACCAGTCTCTGTTGGTGCTCACAATCTAATGTCCCCACCACACACACCACTAGGGTCAATTAATGAGAAGCGAATTAAAATCTACCAGTATTGTGTTAAAGTCCCAAACACAAGGGCCAAACGTCAGGCGGCATTCGGCTCGTGTGTACTGCAGCCAGGCCTGCTTGTGTTGAAGGGGCAGGACCAAAAAAGGTCTACCGATCGGCTGACCTGGGTGTTTTAGAGGGGAGGGGGCAGGCTCCCTATCAGAACAAATAGCTCAGCAGGGAGATTGCTGTACTAACATCAGAAGATTGTTAGTACAGCAGCTTCGACCTAAATCGGTCAGGTTTTTTTTTTTTTTTTTTTTTCGCTCAGCCCACTGGGTTGAACGAAAAAAAAACAAAAAACTAGCAGCATTTGCTAGGCTTTAAACACTCAACAACATTGAGCCATGGCTAATCTTAGGAAATACAAAACTTCAAAGATTAAAAGTGGTCTCATAGTCTGTTAGTAGGTTTTCTAAGTATTTGTATGTCCTGCAAATAGCAAGTTTATATGTAATAGTAAGCTGGACCACAACCAGCAACAAAACTGTAAACGAGTAACTATTCAAATTCAGCAGATTTTCTATATTACAGCAAAATCTGATGAAGACTCAATGCAACATTGAGGTGTTCAAATATACCAAAGCCCCTAGGTATGTGTCTAAGGTCCCTGTCACTCGAGCAGGGCGATTGGGTCAGTTTGTCAGATTTTCAGGCAGACCTGATCGGCCCCTTCATTGTCCTCTATGGAGCAGTGGATGTAAACGGACATATGTCTATTTACACCCGCTGAAATCCATTTCGATCCGATAAAAATGGATGGATGGGGATCCGTTCCCCATCCATCTGGCGGATTAGATGGCAATCAGGTGTAAAACGAACTGGCGCTCCATTTACATCCGACCGCCCATAGAGGAGAGGGGGCTGGGTCTTTGTCCGCTCTACATAAACAGAGCCGACATGGACAAGCCATATGCCTGCTCAGCGGAGAGAGTCCCTGCTGAGTAGGCAGAATCCACCCGTGTGAGAGGGGCCTAAGAGCCCATTCACATCAGGTGTGCTATGAACAAAGGACAAGGCAATATTCCATGTTTACAATCTGCTCAACTCACACCCCTGCATTGCAGTCAATCAACGCCATGGCACCAAGTCAATAGAACTTAACTGGGAAGTCCAGGATCAATCTAACAAGGCTTAACCCTGCTCCCACCTCCCTTCTAACTCCTATACTAACTACCCAGTGAAAGAAAGTTCAGTGCAGTTGCTCGTGTGAGCAAGTCCCCAACCACAATATATATATATATATATATTATTTTTTTTTTTTTTTTTTTTATTAGGGTTGCACCGATAATGGTATTGGTGCCGACACCGAGTATTTGCCCAAGTATCGGTACTTGTGCAAATGAACCAATACCTGAAACAGATATTATCAGGCTCTGTTCTTTGAGCTGTCAGTGGGTCTCCCCTGTTGACAGCTGAAGTGTTAGGTAATTGGGTAATTGTCAAAAAAATAAAGCATTGCTCAGCCACTGAAAGACTAAGGCTGGCCATACACCTATAGATTATCTGCAGATTTTCTATGGTTAGATGGAAAAAGTGGGAGATTCCTCCATCCACACAGTTTAGCGAACATGGAGAGATCTGTTGCACATTTTCTATCTAACCATAGAAAATCTGCAGATAATCTATAGGTGTATGGCCAGCTTAAAACAAAAAGAAACATTGTTTCTTTTTTAATCTTTCTGTTTCTTCATCTGCAGATCAAAGGGGTGAACAAATCTTCCTCTGTTCCTCTAACCCCTTATAAACACTTAATTTACTCTAATCAGCCTTAATTAACTCCTTATTCTCCTCCATTTAATTATTTTCCTGCTATTTTTTTGTTCACGTCTATTTTATAAACAAACAATTAAAACTTTTTTTTTGTTTGCTTTGTTAGTGAATATTTTTGCACATATATATATTTTAACATATATTTACACATTTCCCATTGAAAAAGTGCAAAATGACAAAAAAAAACTATTTATTTCATTTGTAAAAAATGTTATTGGTGCAATATATCTTTTTTTTCAGCAGGAACTAGGGGGAACTCAGTTCCACCACCTCTGGCTCAGGTCTTCTGCTCCCCACTATCGCTTGGAAACACTGAAGTACAGCTTCTGCATTTACAAGTGATAGCTTATCTCAGGGGCCCAGGGTTCAGTGCAGTCATGGGCAGGAGAGGGTGCGTGGTAGGCTGCACCCTCTGTGGTCTCCATTTTTCCCTGGTGACCAGTTGTTGATGCTCCTACCGCATGATCTCCCTTGCAAGTGACTGTAGTATAGTATAGTATGCTGGGAGGTACTACAGCCGGATAGGTGTTTCAGCTTAATATTGCAACAAAAGGTAAGACATATGACAGATGGTGGAGCTTTTAAAAGGAGGGGGGAGAAAATGAGGGCAGTGGAGGGAGGGGGTTGTATGCAGAGGGAAGAGCTACTGTTTGATGCCATTTGGCAGGTATGTATGTGTGGCGGGCATGGTTGAGTTCCTGTTATATATAAAATATTTAAGGAGAGGCCCTGGAGAATAAAATGGTTATTGTTGCAATTTTTCTTTTTTTATGTCACAAGATATTCGCACAGTGGTTTATCAAACACAAATTTTCAGGGGAAAAAAAAAAAAAAAAAAAACACAAAACGCAATAGAATACCCATATTAAAATATAAAAGGATGATGTTACACCGAGTAAATAGATACCAAACATGTAATGCTTTAAAATTGCGCACGCCCATGGAAAGAAGAAAAACTACGATACATTAAATTATCCATAGGTGACGCTTTTGTGCCTGGTACACACGATCCGATTATCGGACGAATGATCGTCCGTTTTTTTTTTTGCATGCTGATCTCATGTCGAATCTGATGAGTTTACTAAAGTCACGAAAATTCCCATACGACAGCATAAAAATTCGGAAGTGATGTCATGTGTTGTAATACATTTGCATTGCATTTTCGAATGATAGGTGTACTGACTAAATGAAAATCGTACGATCTGGCATCGTACGAAAAAAATTTCCATGCATGTCTGATAGAATAATATGGGACGAACTGTCCTGATCGGCTCTCGAAAGCTCTGTACTAACGATCCGATTATCGTACGATCGATTCAAATGCGGCATTTTTCGTACAATTTTCGGATCGTGTGTACGGGGCTTAAAAGCCTTTACATGTTACCAGTTTAGATTTACACAGGAGGTCTGGTGCTGGAATTATTTCTTTCATTCGAACAGTCTAGATATTACTTTTATCAGCTGCTTTACAAGTCGGTGATGGCTTGTAAATAAACCGAAAGTGACGAAAGCCTTGGTTGCTTCAAGCTTCTGATGTCACACAGTGGGAGGCACAATATGAGTTCCTCTCACTGGCTGCAGGGAAGCAGATGCCGCGGTCGGATCAGTCCCAGGCAAGGTGGCAGCGGGAGAGCGGGAATCTGCAGCTGAAAAAACGGATACATACGTAGCTCAGTATACATACGTATGGCAGTACTGAGGTGGTTCAAGTATAACTAAAGACAAAAAACTTTTTTTTTTAGTTTTGGACAGAGTGGAGGGGGATTAGAACACCTGTCAGTTTTTATTGCTGTGTGTCCCCTGGGAGATTCATCATCTCGATTTCTCCCACTATCATTGAAAGTGAAAATAGAGGAAAATGCCAAATTTTGGGGTCACCCCAGAAAAGTAACAGATTGGAAATCTTGCCACTCTCCGCTACATACAAGGCACAGACATAAATGTATTTCCACTAAAATGACTATATAATGTTAAGGGCAGGATGCTCATCATGTGCTCAGGATTTGTCTGTGACTGTACTTAAGCTTTAATGGGTCAAGTGAAAAGAAAAAAGGTGAATGAACTCCAAAACATCCTGACCCTCTGGACCCCGCTGCACATAGCGGCCATGCTGCCGTGCATTTGTCCATACATTGTAATACACAGTCCTGAGAGTATCCATAAGAATGATCGCAATGGCAAGCGCTCATTGGTCATGTGACCATGCTGACCATTGAGAAGCACTTACTTCTTCTGGGACACCTTACTGGAAGACGGCGTCTCAGACACATTTCTCATTGATCAGGTCACATGGCTGTGTTGACCAATGAGCACTCACCAGTGTGAGCTTTACAGTAATCAAATCGGGATTGTGTATCGCATAGTAAGGACTGTCACACTGGCAGATATGTGTGGTATGGAGAAGGCATCGCGGCTGCTATGTGCAGGAGGGGCGGCCAGGATATCTGGCATTAGCTCACCTTTCAATTTTTTTGTGAAAAGGTGAACTTAGCCTTTAACTCCTTCAGCACCACCAATTCAATACTACAAGTCAGGCGGTGTCAGACCAAGCTGATATGTAGACCTGGTCTGTCTCAATCCAAAATTCAACTTTGGCTTCAGCTTGTGGACACTACTCTGGTCTTTTAAAAACGCCAGTGCAGAACAGAAAACCCGCTGATTTAGATATTAAAAAGATATTGTGTGTATAGATATATATATATATATATATATAGAGAGAGCGAGAGAGAGAGATCTATAGAGAGAGCGAGAGAGAGAGATCTATAGAGAGAGCGAGAGAGAGAGATCTATAGAGAGAGCGAGAGAGAGAGATCTATAGAGAGAGCGAGAGAGATCTATAGAGAGAGCGAGAGAGAGAGATCTATAGAGAGAGCGAGAGAGAGAGATCTATAGAGAGAGCGAGAGAGAGAGATCTATAGAGAGAGCGAGAGAGAGAGATCGAGAGAGAGATCGAGAGAGAGATCGAGAGAGAGAGAGAGATCGAGAGAGAGAGAGAGAGATCGAGAGAGATCGAGAGAGAGAGAGAGATCGAGAGAGAGAGAGAGATCGAGAGAGAGAGAGAGATCTAGAGAGAGAGAGATCTAGAGAGATCTAGAGAGAGAGAGATCTAGAGAGAGAGATATCTAGAGAGAGAGAGAGAGAGAGAGATCTAGAGAGAGAGAGATCTAGAGAGAGAGAGAGATCTAGAGAGAGAGAGAGATCTAGAGAGAGAGAGAGAGAGATCTAGAGAGAGAGAGAGAGAGATCTAGAGAGAGAGAGAGATCTAGAGAGAGAGAGAGATCTAGAGAGAGAGAGAGATCTAGAGAGAGAGAGAGATCTAGAGAGAGAGAGAGAGATCTAGAGAGAGAGATAGAGATCGAGAGAGAGAGATCGAGAGAGATAGAGAGATCGAGAGAGATAGAGAGAGAGATATCGAGATCGAGAGAGAGATCTAACAGTACAGTTCTTTAGAGCAGACGGTCAGATTTCTTGTAATAAGCAGTGGGAGGGGATGTCTCTCTCTTCTCCCCCTTCCCCCCTCCGCCTGGGTCTCCCGTCCCACCAGGAGGCCCAAGCGACCAGCCAGCACGCTTTGCTCGGATCTAGTAACCTGGGAGCAATGTCATGACATCACTTCTGGATTACTGGTATCCTAAAAAAGGCACCAGTTTTAAAATATAGAAAGTATACAAAACCGCAGTTTTAAATACTTTCAAGCGTAGGAGGGAGTTTGGGGTCCCCAGATCCCTCCATAAAAAGAGTACCTGTCACAAGGGATGTTTATATTCCTTGTGACAGCAATAAAAAAAATAAATAAAAATTAAAATGAAAAAGAACTGTGTAAAAAAAACAAAAAACAAAAAACAAAAAAAAAAAACACAACCTTTAAATCTATAGAATATCGGCAGCCAAAAAATCTGTATTGGCCCTGAAAAAACGATATTGGTCGACCTCTAGTACATTCTGTCTGTATGAGAACTGTATATTAACACCTTATCCTGCTAATAAACCCCTTCATCTTAATCCCCCCCCACTGTACGGTATGTGCTCTGTACATTAACCCCTTCAACTCCTCCTCCTTCCAGGTATAACTAGTGCACCATTACCAGTACATTTATTTACAAAATATCGTGGTAAAAGAAAAAAGGAGGAGGAGATCAACTTGGGGCGTCTGCATTCCAAAAAAGGGGTCATTTTGGAGGTCTCTGTACTGTCCCAGCTTTTTATTTGGTATTCTCTATAACAAAGCAAGGTAAACTGCTGCTAAACACCAGCAAAACAAAAGGATCAGTCTTATAAAATGATATAACATTTATTTGGGTAAAGTATGGCATGAACAAGTAATTGTCAGTCAAACTTTCACAGTGCTGAAAATGGGGAAAAAAAAAAAAAAGAAGAAGAGGGCATATACAGGCTAGAACTCCTATGACCTAAATCAGCGGTGCTGGAGGATGCAAACACTGTGTGCCAAGAAGGATTTTGTAACGTGGCAACTTATTGTTCCCTATGAACTGGCTGAGTTTTAAAAGAAACAAGTTAAATTTTAATTTAAGTCACATGCACATACCAGAGGCATAAACAGCATTAAGCTAGATGTACACATTTGAGGACCACCCCAACCTCACTGCTCTTATAGTTCATTAATATTAATCATGCGGTGTACACGTGCGCTTGCCTGTTTTGCTGAGCGCGGTGGAAAGCCTGTGAGCAGCAATGCATCTTATTCTGATGATTCCCACTGTGCTCAGCAAAACATTCAATGGCAGGTGTGCGCTGCAGGAGAGCTGCGGAATGTTCAATTATTGTAAATGTGAAGGATGGAGAGACGACGCTGCCTTTCAACAGGACTGAGCTGCATATGTGCGTATGTATGTATGTATGTATGTATGTATGTATGTATGTATACATACACACACATATCACACACAGTGGATATAAAAAGTCTACACACCCCTTTAAAAATGTCAGGTTTCTGTGATGTAAAAAAATGAGACAAAGAAATAATTTCAGAAATTTTTCTACCTTTAATGTGACCTTTAAACTGATTTTAAAAGGTTTTGTGCCAATATGGACTGGTATTTGGAACTCTTCATAATTTAATCTACCTTGACTAAGGCCTCTGTTCCTGCTGAAGAAAAACAGCCCCAACGCATGATGCTGCCACCACCATGTTTCACAGTGGGTATGGTGTTTTGATAATGTACAGTGTTGTTTTTGCACCAAACATATCTTTTGGAATTACAGCCAAAAAGTTCAACCTTGGCTCCATCAGACCAAAACACATTTCCCCCCACATGATTTTGGGAGATTTGAGATGCATTTTTTTGCAAAATTTAGCTGGGCTTGGACGTTTTTCTTCGTAAGAAAAAAACGGAGTTACTTACCGGTAACATCCTTTTCCAGGAATCTTTCAGGACAGCACCATAGAGAGACACCGGCTCCTCCCCTCTTAGGAAACACCGCCTTCCAATTCAATATTTAAATCTCATCCTCCCAACGGCCCCTCAGTTCTTCACGAGTTCCTCCGGCCAGCTGGGGAGACACAAGAATACGTCATACAAATCTTTATCTTACCTGACGTTCTCATGCGATGAGTTCTCATAGACAATCAAAAACCTGGGTGGGTACTAGTGCTGTCCTGAAAGATTCCTGGAAAAGGATGTTACCGGTAAGTAACTCCGTTTTTCCCCATTCATCTTTCAGGACAGCACCATAGAGAGGATAAGCGAGCACCTTACCTTAGGGAGGGACTACTGCCTGCAGCACCTTACGCCCAAAGGCTTGGTCTTTGGCTGACAGCAGGTCCAATCTGTAATGCTTCACAAACGTGGAAAAACTGGACCACGTTGCTGCTCTACAGATCTGCTCCGGAGAAGCACCAGCCCACTCTGCTTGAGAAGTTGCCACTGCCCTGGTGGAATGTGCTTTAATACCCTCCGGGGGCTCCAAACCCCCGATTACATAGGCCTGGCTAATGGCCAACCTTAACCATCTGGCTATTGATCGTCTAGAGGCTTTGAACCCTTTCCTAGCCCCTGAAAACAATACAATAAACAAAAAAAAGAATCGGATTTCCTAAACTGTTTTGTACTATCTAAGTACTGAAGGACGCACCTTCTAACGTCCAGTTTGTGAAAAATATGCTCCTGTTCCCTCACAGGATTCGAACAGAAGGTAGGTAAAATAATTTCCTGGTCCCTATGAAAACTAGAGGCCACTTTTGGTAAAAAGGCCGGATCCGTTTTAAAAATCAAACGGTCCGGAAAAACCTGAAAAAAAGGCGCCCTAATAGAAAGGGCTTCGCGTTCACTTACTCTCCTTGCTGTGGTGATCGCCACCAAAAACACAGTTTTGAGGGTGATCAACTTCAAGGTACAGGATTCCAATGGCTCAAAAGGATCCCCTGTAAGAGACTGTAAAACTAAGGAAAGATCCCACACTGGGAATGGGGAACTTTTAACAGGCCTCTGTCTGCCTAAAGCTCTAAAAAACCTAGCTACCCAAGGATCTATAGCTAGTGGCTTTTCCAGGAAAACGCTTAGTGCCGATACTTGTCCTTTCAAGGTGCTAAGGGCTAATCCTTTGTCCGCTCCTGCCTGCAGAAACTCTAATACTGCTACAGAACTTCGTACATCGAAGGAGCTTTCTGTGCACCAACTGTTAAAGCGTTTCCACACCTTTAGGTAAATGGCTTGCGTCTCTCTTTTCCTGCAATTTAGGAGAGTTGTCACTAGCCGATCCGAGAAACCTTTGCCCTTTAGCAATTCTTCCTCAGTAGCCACGCTGCGAGGTTCCATCGCTCCACCTGAGGGCAACAGATTGGACCCTGAGAGAGAAGATCCTCCCGGATAGGCAGAATCCAGGGAGGCTCCACTGTCAGACTCTTCAAGAGGGAGAACCACGGCCTCCTTGGCCAGTGTGGTGCGATCAGAATGAGGGTTGTGTCTTCTGACCGAAATTTTCTCAGAACTGCTGGAATCATTACGGGAGGGGGGAAGGCATAACACTTTGAGAAACGCCAGCTCTGAGCTAGTGCATCCACCCCGGCTGCTCCGTCCCATCTGTTTAGGGAAAAGAACAGACGAGCTTTCGTATTCGCCTTTGAGGCGAAGAGATCCACGGAGGGGACCCCCCACTTCCGAGTAATCATCTCGAAGATGTCCTGGTTCAAGACCCAGTCGCCTTCCTTCAGCATTTTTCTGCTCAGAAAATCTGCTACGTGGTTCTGCTCCCCCTTCAGATGTATTGCAGAGAGAGAGAGAATGTTCCCTTCGGCCCACCTGAGGATGGATTCTGCCAGACCCCACAAGGATCTGCTCCTGGTTCCCCCTTGCCTGTTGATGTAGGCCACTGCTGATGAGTTGTCCGAACGGACCCTCACATGCTGCCCCAGGAGTTCTCTCTGAAAAGCTCTGAGAGCCAACTCTATTGCTCTCAGTTCCCTCCAGTTCGAGGACTTCTTTGCGTCTTCTTTTTCCCAGGTGCCTTGCATCATCTGGGAATCTAGGTGTGCTCCCCACCCTGTGCCGCTCGCATCGGTCGTAACCGTTCTGGACACTGGAAGAACCCACTCCAGGCCCTGTGAGAGATTGGACCCTTTCCTCCACCACCAGAGGGACCTTTTGACCTGACTTGGCACAGATATAAGGGAGTCCAGAGATGCTGGACTGTGGTCCCAGACACTCAGAATAAACAGCTGTAGGGGGCGAAAGTGCAGCCCTGCCCACTGAACTGCCAGAAGCGTGGAAGTCAGTAAGCCCAGTGCTGACATTGCTTTCCTTACTGAGATCTGACTGCTGCCCTGGAGCAGTAATATTGCTCTGTCCACCTTCTGGATTTTTTCTGCTGGAAGGAACACTTTTTGTTTTGTCGAATCCAGTACATAGCCCAGGAAGGTGACCTTTTGGGCCGGAACCAAACTGGATTTTTCCAGGTTCAAGAGCCATCCCAGGTTTTCTAAGCTGTCTCTTGCTACCTGAAGATCCTGGTACAACTGCTCCGGGGAAGGAGCAAACAGGAGTAGGTCGTCCAGGTACGTGACTACAGAGATGCCTCTGAGCCGCAAGAAAGCCAGGACCTCCACCATCACTTTGGTGAAGGTGCGGGGGGAAGAGGATAGTCCAAAGGGGAGTGCTTTGAACTGTAGATGAAACGTTCCTTCCCCAGTTTTCACCGCCAGTCTGAGAAACCTCTGGTAACTTTCTGCGACTGGAATGTGCAGATAAGCGTCCTTTAAGTCTATTGACGCCATGAAGCAATTTGGGGGAAGAAGCGCTTTCACCGAATAGACAGAATCCATCCGGAATTTCCTGTAGGTAATTGAGACATTCAGAGGCTTCAGATTCATGATAAGCCTGAATTTTCCCGAAGGCTTGCGGACCACAAAAATGTGGGAGTAAAAGCCTCTGCCTATCTCCTCTACAGGAACCCTCACTATCACCTCTTGTTCCTCTAACTCCTGTAGGGAGGATAGAAGAGCTGACGCTTTCTCTGCACACTTTGGCAGCTCGGTGACCAGAAGTCTGTGCTGAGGAGGTTCTGAGAACTCTAGCTGGTAACCTCTTCTTATGATCCCTAACACAAACTGGTTGGAGGTGATCATCTCCCATTGTGGGAGGAAGGCCCCCAATCTTCCTCCCACCGTGGTTACCCCGTCATTGGGTCTTCTTGGGCTGTTCAGGAGGGCGAAAAATCGCCTCTCCCCGCCCCTTGCCCTTCTGCCCCCAAGCTTTTTTCTGCCGCTCTCCTTTTGGGGTTTCAAACTTTCTCTGAGGGCGAAACTTTCTTTTAGCCTGCTCCCCAAACTTCTTTTTAATGGGAAAGGCCTTTTTCTTATCGGCTGTCCGGTCTAAAACGGTCTCTAAACCTGGGCCAAACAAGAGATCTCCTGTGAGGGGAATTCCACAGAGTTTAACTTTAGACGCGCTGTCTCCTTGCCACGTCTTAAGCCATAGGGCCCTTCGAGCCGAATTAGTGAGGGCTGAAGACCTTGCGGACATGCGCACTGATTCGGCGGAAGCGTCCGCAATATACGCTACACCCTTAAGTAGCATGGGAAAGGAAGCCAAAATAGTCTCTTTTGGCGTTCCTGCCTCAATATGCGCCTTTATCTGCGTAAGCCAATATTCCATATTGCGGGCCACTACTGTGACCGCCATGGCAGGCTTAAGGTTTCCCTGTGACGAATCCCAGGACTTCTTTAAGAGAGAGTCCATCCTTCTGTCCATGGGGTCTGCAAGAACCCCCATGTCCTCGAAGGCCAGATCTGTTTGCCTGGAAACCTGAGAAAAAGCAGCATCCAGCCTAGGGGTCTTATTCCAGACTAGAGACTCCCCTTCTGAAAAAGGAAACCTTCGCTTCAAAGCCCTTGAAAAGAAAGGTTTTCTCTCAGGATCTTTCCATTCATTCTTTATGGCCTCAACCAATACATCATGGACTGGGAAATCCTTCCTTTTTTGTTCCCCAAGACCTTTGTACATTTGGTCATGGAGCGATAACACCTTCTTTTCTTCCTGAATTCCCAAAGTGGTGTGAATAGCTCCCAAGAGCTCCTCCACTTCGTCCAGGGAAAGCTTATAGCGAGAGGTTTTTGTGGATTCCCCATCCACCTCCTCCACATCCGATTCCCTTTGAGAATCTGAAGCGGTGCTATCTGGCTCCTCCTCAATTTCCACTCTGGAGCCCCCTGGTCTCTCTCCACTAACAGAGGGAGTATCCACTGGGCTAGGTGTAACACTCTGCTGCACTGGTAAAGGACTGCTTTGGGCTTGCGGCAACTGGAAGCTAGAAAAGAGTGCCTTAAAGGACTGAAAGGTGCTAGAAAGCTCTTTGACGGATGCAGCAAGATCTGTACCCTGTTCTGCTGCCTGTTCCCTGACTAATCCATCAATGCACTCCTTGCAAAGTGCCTTGGTCCAGGATTCCCCCATACTAACTCTACAAGAGGGGCATTTTTTCTTTGAACCATGAGGCGACTTGCTTTTCTCTGTGGCTTTCTGAAAAAGAAAGAGAGAGAGTCGCCATAAATGCCCAATCCCACCAGTGCTTTTACAGAGGACCACCAGGAGTGCCCCCCCCAGGACCAACCACCACCAGGGTCCCAGACACACTCCCCTTCCCCCCGACCACCAGTGAGGGGAGAACACCCGTGAAGCTATCGGGATTTAGGTAAGGGAACACCACCCCAGGGTTCCACTTACCTTAGCATGGCTGGGGCTACTGTCTCCTGGAGCAGTTCTAGAGACCTCTGTCTCAGACATGTCCGCTGAGGATGGTGGTCGATCGTTTCCCCCGACAGCTGACTCTACAGCAAAGCAAGAGGGTCGCACCAGCCGAACGCTCGGTCCGTTTTCTTTCCCCGCGTCCGGAACCGGAAGACGCGGAATCGTCGGAAGTGCCCGCCCTCGCCAGAACTGACGTCACCCGTCATCCGACCCGGCCATAGAGCTTCAAACGCTGGCTGCTTGAACAAGCAGGAGAGACTCAGGCACTTCCCACAGCGCCCCCCTGGGCAGAAGAAACACGGACCTCCTCAGCTGTTTCTTTCCCCAAGAGAGGCTGAGGCGCGCCAATTCAGTTTTAAAAACAGGTAAGTATGGCTTCCCCAGCCTTTACCTAACTGAACAAACAATAGTAGAGGGAAAGAGCTAGAGAGACCCGACTCCCCCTCTTCCTCACACAAAATCTTTGGCTTCAGTCTCCCTGACTGATCCGCCACGGTTCCCAAGCAGTGTCTCCCCACCGGAGGAAACACCTGAACTGAGGGGCCGTTGGGAGGATGAGATTTAAATATTGAATTGGAAGGCGGTGTTTCCTAAGAGGGGAGGAGCCGGTGTCTCTCTATGGTGCTGTCCTGAAAGATGAATGGGGAAAAATGCTTCTATCTTGCCACTCTGCCTCAGACATATGAAGAATACGGGAGATTGTTGTCACATGTACCACACAGCCAGTCCTTGCCAGGTATTCCTGCAGCTCCTTTAATATTGCTGTAGGCCTCCCCGCAGTCTCCCTGACCAGTTTTCTTCTCGTCTTTTCATCAATTTTGGAGGGATTTCCAGTTCTTTGTAATGTCACTGTTGTGCCATATTTTCTCCACTTGAGGATAACTGTCCTCACTGTGTTCCATGGTATATCTAACGCCTTCAAAATTCTTTTACCCATCTCCAGACTGATACATTTTAACAAAGAGATCCCTCTGATGCTTTGGAAGTTCTCTGCAGACTGTGGCTTTTGCTGTAGGATGCGACTAAGAAACTGTCAGGAAAGACCTACTAGAACAGCTGAACTTTATTTGGGGTTAATCAGAGGCACTTTAAATGATGGCAGGTGTGTACTGACTCCAAATTAACAAGAGTTTGAATGTGATTGCTTAATTCTGAACACAGCTACATCCCCAGTTATAAGAGGGAGAACACACTTATTCAACCACATTTTTTATTTTTACTTCCCCCCCCTCCTAAAAGATTTCAGTTTGTTTTTCAATTGAGTTGTACAGTTTATAAGTTACATTAAAGGTGGAAAAAGTTCTGAAATGATTCATCTTTGTCTAATCTTTTTACATCACAGAAACCAGACATTTTAACAGGGGTGTGTAGACTTTTTATAGTGTGTATTTATTTTTTAAAAGATACAGAAAGAGACCGATTCTTATCACATAAAATGGCATGTTGCACAGAATAATGACGTTCTATAAATGTTGAGATCTCTTTTCATGGGAAAAAATGCCGCCAAGGCTAAGTGTACTAGTGGTGCACCAAACTGAAAATTCAGGACTTGGCCAAATGAGTTTTTAACCACTTCAATACCGGGCACTTTCACCCCCTTCCTGCCCAAGCCAATTTTCACCTTTCAGCGCTGTGGCATTTAGAATGACAATTGTGCGTTCATGCAACACTGTACCCATACATCATTTTTATTCTACACAAATAGAGATTTCTTTTGGTGGTATTTATTCACCACTGGGGTTTTAATTTTTGTGAAACACATTAAAAAACGTAAAGTGAAAACTTTTTTTTTTTCTTCTCGGTTATAAAATGTTATAAGTACGTTTTCTCCTTTACTGACTAGCACTGATGAGGAGGCACCAATATGCGACACTGACGAGCACTGATTGACATTTGTGATTGGTACATTCTCAGGAATCGTCATTCTGTCACAGACAAAGAGATCTGAGATTCCTAGTAATCACAAACACAGACCTCTCTCTCTGTCTGTGTCAGCATCCCCCCCACAGTTAGTAAACACACCCAGGGAACACACTTAACCTTTTGATTGTCCCGGTTAACCCCTTCCTTGCCAGTGTCATTTATACAGTGATCAGTGCATTTTTTTTTTTTTTTTTTTTTTTTAGCACCGATCACTGTATTGGTGTTACTGGTTCCCAAAAAGTGTCACTTAGGCTGATTTCACACTGAGACGCTTTAGCTCTAAAAATAGCGCCTGCATAGCACCCGTAAAGAGCCTCTCTTCTCACCCCAGTGTGAAAGCCGGAGTGCTGTCACACTGGAGCGGTGCACTGGCAGGACGGTAAAAAAAAGTCCTGCAAGTCGCATCTTTGCAGCGCTGTAGGAACGGTGTATACACTGCTCCTAAAGTGCCGCTGCCCACTGAAGCCAACATCAATGGTTTTAACCCTTTTTTGGCCGCTAGCAGGGGTTAAAAGCACACCGCTAGTAGCCGAAATCCTCCGCAAAAACTACGGTAAAGCGCCACTAAAAATAGTGGCGCTTTACCGCTACCGCCCCGAACATCCCAGTGCAAAAGTAGCCTTAGTGTCAGATTTGTCCGCTGCAATGTTGCAGTCCGGCTAAAAATCACTGATCGCCGCCTTTACTAGCAAAAAAAAAAAATTTAAAAATTAAAAAATAAAAAAGTCCCTAAATCTATCCCATAGCTTGTAGATGCTATAACTTTTGCGCAAACCAATCAATATACACCAATTGGGATTTTTTTTTACCAAAAATATATGGAGCAGAATACAACTTGGCCTAATCTGTGTTTTTTCCCCACAGAAAATGATTTAATGCCTTCATTACAATAATCATGTGTAATAAAATGCTACCATCATCATATTTATACAATGCTACATGTAAAAATGAAAACAAGCAGGATCATCCAAAGCAAACACTGCAGTTTAATTGCAGAACGCATAACATGTAAAGTCCCAAACACTACCAGTGAGTCATATGAATACACAGAGAACAAAAGCTCCCATAACCCAGATAGTACAGGAACAAAGCTGCACAAACTGAAATTTATTTATGGAATATGGTAGAAAGAACTACAAGCTGCAAGTTTGGGCATCCTCAGGTACAATATCGTTATCTAAACTCCTTGAAATAGCAGTAAGGGATTGTAAACCAGCTTAGCAATGGTGACAATGTTGAAAGCTTGAGCAGTTATAAGCAAAGCTCATCCTTCAAGTTAAACATCAGGAAAATCAAACGTTTTTAAGTGCATATTCCCCTAATTGGAGTCTTATTCTCCCAAGATGAAAATGGCGCAAGCCGACCCTGGACACGTTTTCAGGTATCACATATTAGTATTCTATACTCTGTAACGTGTTTTTCTGGATGTTTTTTCTACGCAGAAAGCAGCTTTTTCCAAAACACTTAAAGCGGAACTAAACCCATGGATTTATCAGTTTCTAAAAACATTTGCACATCTGGCACATGTCGGGAATGTAACTGTCACATTGGTTGTGCTCTCAACCAGAGTCATAACTGGTTGGTGTCATAACAGATCTTCAACCGCCATGATGCTGCACATGTGACCAGAGGCCAAGATGGCAGCTTCCTTGGCGGAAAATGATAGGAGGGTTTAGTTCCGCTTTAAAATAAACCAAGACCAGTGTAACCTTGCTACAAATCAATTCTTCAAATTATATAAAAGAATCAACTCACTTGTATTTAGGCAGAGAAGCACTCCTGGCCCATCAGGGATGTCAGTCTTCTGGTACAAGACTCTATGACCTAGTGTGGAAGGAAAAACGTGCTATTATGAGAATTTCACCATTACAAAAGACAGAAGAAACAAGACAGAACAATGCTGAACCAGGAGGAAATAAAATAAAATGTCCTAAAACATCTGTGGGATAAACACATATGCCATACTTTTGTATTGCAATATAAAGCATTTCTAGGTTCATGCACATTCGTTCAGCTGTTCGGTAGAGCGCCCAGGTGCCTAAAAAACTGGGGAGCTCCGATATGCTAATCATACATCAATGACCTGGAACCACAGCCCAGATCAGTTCTCACTTTGCTGCCTATTAAAAGTTTTTTTTTTTTTTTTTTGTTTTTTTTTTTTTTTTAATCGGTGTTATAAGTGCACAAAAATAACTATTGATCAAGTTAGAAGTTTAGAGTTGTCACGTGTCTACCAGTGTTATCCCAAGGAGAGTAATTAGCCCTTCTACTTCTTTTTTGGGGCTACAGAGTGATCAGCCTTTAGGTTTTAGCCTTGGTTCACACTGGAGCATTTTGACATGTCAAATCGGCAGCAATTGCTGTCAATGGCACCGTCCTAATTGGTGCGACTCCGCATCTGTGGCGCTGCGCCGATTTCAAAAAGAGGTGCGGCGCGGACGTGCCTTGGTCACATATGGCGGTGCCTTGGACACAGGAGGAGGATTTTAACGGACGGACCGGAAGGAAGGTGCGGACAAACTAATCGATAATGAAAATCGTTGACAACGATTTTCATTACCAATAATATCAATTAATCGTTTCAGCCCTACATCGCAGTTTGTGTTTTTTGGGGCTGCGTAGCTGCAGACCGGTCAGGGTGCCATGCTGACCCATGTCCATAGCCACAAGCGCCTACAGTGGGCATGGCCACTTTAGAACTGGACCATGGAGCAATGGAAGAAAGTGGCCTGGTCTGGTGAGTTCAAGAATGGTTTAAGGAACACAACAAGCTCAAGGTATTGACTTGGCTCCAAATTCTCCAGATTTCAATTCAATCAAGCATTTGTGGGATGTGCTGGAAAAACAACTCAGATCCATGGAGGCCTCACCTCGCAACTTAAAAGGATCTGCTACTGACGGCTTGGTACCAGATACCACAACATACCTTCAGATGTCTAGTGTAGTCCATGTCGCAAGGGTTATGATGGGTGGTCATGTTATATCTGATCGGTGTACATAGGTAATTAGGAGAGAAATGTCGCCTTTGATCTCCATTGTACATATAACATATGGTCACCAGAAGCCCTGGAGAGGAATGCTTTTTGAGTAAGCTTCCTAATGGATTCAGTCTCCTTTCAAACTGTATGGCTTCTATAATGAAAAAGCTTTTCTTTTTTTCTCCCCTTTTCGTTCTCTTTTTGAAGCCTTAATGTCTCATACCTTTATTTATCCCAGCCCAAAAATATCTGATATATATATGGAAGTACAATATATTATGACATTTTGAAGAGGCAGCACATTTTAGGGGAAGACAGACAACATACTGTATAAAAAAAAACATTTTGCAGTAATGCATGACTTGATTTCAAATTGATTTTCAATATTAAAAAATAAATGAAAAAAATAAAAATGTAATATAGTGGAAATAGGAATTGGGTGTAGTAATATTGACAATTGTACAGATGTGGTACGTATTTATTATATAACAACATGTGGTAAGAATATGTTATTAAAATTGATTTACGTTTTGTTATAAGAGATAAAAAATATATATATTTATATTCAGGCAGTTCCTTTGACCTCATAATTCTCATTTGCTCTGACATGCACTGTGAGCTGTAAGGTCTTATATAGACAGGTGTGTGGCTTTCCTAATCAAGTCCAATCAGTATAATCAAACACAGCTGGGCTCAAATGAAGGCGTAGAACCATCTCAAAGATGATCAGAAGAAATGGACAGCACCTGAGTTAAAGCGGGGGTCCACCTAAACCGCCAAAAAAAAAAAATATTAAAAGCCAGCAGCTACAAATACTGCAGCTGCTGACTTTTAATAAATGGCCACTTACCTGTCCCAGGGTCCAGCGATGTCGGCAGGCGACGCAGAGAACCCACTCGGTTCTCGGCAGCTGCTGCTGCCATCCTAGGTGAGGGAATCAGGAAGTGAAGCGTTGCAGCTTCACTTCTCGGTTCCCTACTGAGCATGCACGCTGCGCATCGTAGCTGGTCCCCGCTATCTCCTGGGAGCTGTGTGTTTCCCAGGAGACAGCACGGAGGGACAGGAAGAGGCATAGACTCCCATGGGAGTCTATGCCGGAAGTGGGGGCAAATACCTGTCTTAGACAGGTATCTGCACCCCCCCTCCCCCCTGAAAGGTGCCAAATGTGACAACGGAGGGGGGGGGAGGGTTCCGAAAAGCGTAAGTTCCATTTTTGTGTGGAACTCCGCTTTAAATATATGTGTCACAGCAAAGGGTCTGAATAATTATATATATATATATATATATATATATATATATATATATATATATATATATATATATATATATATATATATATATATATATATATATATATATATATATATATATATATATATATATATATATATATCTCAGACCCTTTGCTGTGACACTCATATATTTAACTCAGGTGCTGTCCATTTCTTCTGATCATCCTTGAGATGGAAAGCCACACACCTGTCTATATAAGACCTTATAGCTCACAGTGCATGTCAGAGCAAATGAGAATGAGGTCAAAGGAATTCCCTGAAGAGCTCAGAGACAGAATTGTGGCAAGGCACAGATCTGGCTAAGGTTACAAAAAAACTTTCTGCTAAGGTTCCTAAGAGCACAGTGGCCTCCATAATCCTTAAATGGAAGATGTTTGGGACAACCAGAACCCTTCCTAGAGCTGGCCGTCCGGCCAAACTGAGCTATCGGGGGGAGAAGAGCCCCGTCATTGGTGCCAGTGGCAGGAATAGCGCCCACCAACAATGGGTGCCAGTGGGAGGAATAGTGTCTTGTATCAGTGGAAGGAAAAGTGTTCCAAGAGCTAGATAAAGGCGAACAAAGGGTCCCATCCAGCCCCTAGGCCGCAGTTTGGAGACCACTGCTCTAGAGTACATTATGGTTTAGGCTGCATTCACACCTGAGCAGGGCCGGTGCTACCACTAGGCAAACTAGGCAACCGCCTAGGGCTCACTGCTGCCTAGGTGCGCCCAACCGCTGGATTCCTTCCGCACCTGCATGTTTTGCAGGTTGCAGCATGTAACTAACTCAGTCTCAGGCTGCTGTCCTGTCCGACCGGTAGTGAAATTAGAGGCGCAGTGCAGTACTGGAGCCAGCGCTAGAAGAAGCAGAGCCGATGCTTCTTGTATAGCGCCACCTCCTGTCACATGGACAGGGCAAAGGGGGTGGGGTCGGAGGTGGAGCCAATGGGGGCGGCAAAATTAGGTTTCGCCTAGGGTGTCAAAAATCCTTGCACCAGCCCTGCACCTGAGCTTTCCAAAGTCGTGCGTTTTTAGTCAGGTCAGCAATGTTAAAGGCAAAAAAAAAAAAAATGCCTGTAATCTGCCCCAGATAAGCTAATGTTCTTTTTTGAGCTCAGGGCTTTTTTCAGGCATTTTGCTTCAAGTGACAAAACGCTCAGATGTGAACAGGTGCCATTGAAGTGAATGGGATTTTGCTTGGCGGGCGTTTTACGAGCTGAAAACGCTCAGGTATGAATGCAGCCTGAGGCCCCACTCACATCTGAGCGTTTTGTAGCTTGAAGCCTGAAGCTACAAAACGCTGGAGGGGAAAAAAAAAAAAAAAAAAATTCTCTATAGAGATGGTTCACATCTCCACTCCAAAACGCTTGAAGCCAGAAGCTCCAAAACTCCTGAAGCTCTGGAACTTTTTTTAGGCCCCTTTCACACTACCACGACTTCAAAGTCGCACAATTTCAGGGAATGCCTGTGTAACTCGCATAAAAGTCGAACCAAAGTAGTGCAGGGACTACTTTGAAGTCGGAAGAACTTGAAGTCATACTAATATGAATAGTTGTTGAAATCATGGGGAACGACTTGTCATGCGACTTTGCAGTCCCAAGTTGTTGTACAAGTGTGAAAAGGGGCCTTAGGCAGATTACAGGCATTTCTGCTTTTTACATTGGTGACCTTTTGACCTGCGGTAAAACTGCGCGACTTTCTGCCTGAAAACGCTACGCTCGGGTGTGAATGGGGCCTTAGATATGATGGCACCTTAGAATTGTACAAACTGATTTTCTGCGTTCACCTCCTCTTTTCTGCGGTCTTACAATTAATTCCCACCCAATCCATACATCAAAATTAATCAACAACAAAAATAAGAAAACAATCATATGAGTAAAAAAACTATATTCAGGAAAAAACACACGTGAATACTGTTATAGATAGAAATAGTGCCAATACTAGAGGTCCTGGCAAAGGGTCACTTCTCTCCATGATGCTACTCTGAATAATTATGTCCCCCAAGTCCTAATAAAATCTTTATTCAGAACAAAAGCACTACAATCCTAGCCCAGGAGCAAACTGAAGACAAAAAAAAAAACCTGATGCCCAAAGCGACCAGAAACCTCATTGATTGCTACAGACCTTTATTGTACTCGGTTAAGGGTAACAAACTAAAGTTATTTTTAAAACCCAAAAGGGCAAGGAAATGAGTGCAGTCCGCTCCACTGCTTTTAGCTTTTTAGATTTAATCCAGGCATGGAGCAGAAAAAAGAAAGAACACGTTTCTATTCTGGGTGCTTTGAATAATCTATAAATTATCATATGCAATGAGCTGTAGGGATATCTGCTCTGCCATAAAACACAAGGCCATAGTAAACAGGGTTCCAATGATGAGACTTTTTCCAAAAACACGAAACATAATAGGGCTTACTCAGATCTATGTGCATGCATTTTTTTTTTTTTTTTTTTTTTTTTTTATTCGGGACAGTTTTGCTCTCATCAGCTCCCATAACTAACAGATCTCTGTACACACTCACAGCAGTAACAGATCTCCAGAATCCGAGAGAGAGAGAGAACGATCTCCCTGCAAGACGAGGCACAAGAGCTGGGCCGGGAAGGAGAGAGAGAGATGTGAGAAACATACATAGCGCACCCCTAAATCGTAAACGCAAACCCTGCGCGTAGCGTAAACGCAAACCCTGCGCGTAGCGTAAACGCAAACCCTGCACGTAGCGTAAACGCAAACCCTGCGCGTAGCGTAAACGCAAACCCTGCGCTCTGCGCGTAGCGTAAACGCAAACCCTGCGTTATAGGAGGCTGATACATTTCAGTTCCCACATCCTTCCACTCGCACAGACAGACATCCTATGGCACACGCTTTGTTTACATATCAGGTATTTGCATACCGGCTCAATACACAGGCATGCTCAACAAAGTAGTCACGTCAAGCCTAAGCCCTAAAATGTACTACTAAACGAGCTCTATAATAATAATAAGCACTGGATGTCTGGCTGTTATGAGACCCCTCGAGCTTTATTATAAATTACTGACCCAGAATGGTCCTCAAATGTTTTCAGGATGGTGACTCGGAATGCATTGAAGCCAGAGTATAAGCCTGACAGTCAGCTAACAAAAGGAAGGTGAGAATTGGCAGCTTATTTGCCTCATGACAGCCTGGCTCCCAATATTTCCATAGCTCAGAGCTGACCAGAATTAATGCCATAGGTTTCTTCCAGGGAGATCGACTGTCACTTCTAATTTGTCTGACAATGGTGGTTTCAACAGAGCCGTATTACTCATACACCATTGTTCCCAACCAGACCTGACCTCATCATAGCAATCCTACGTTCCCCTCCCAACCAGGTGTAGTCATTACTCCACATCGTCTATCACTGACCAGGTGTAGTCATCATTACTCCTCATCGTCTATCACTGAATGACACATCCCGCTGTCTCATGTCAATCACAACTTTGGGTCATCTAGGTGCATTGTGCATTAATGACATCCAGCAAACAGATGTAGTGGAGGAGAGAGAGCCCATCAATGCTGAGCCCAGATAAAAATTTATATGCAAGTTGTCCTAAAACAGCTTAAATCGATTATTTCATTGGTTGATTAAATCATTTAAAACCACTTGCCTCCCGAAGGCCATCATATGACATTGTGGACTTTGAGTGGCGATCTCTGAATGATGCCTGCAGCTTTTTTTTCAGCAAGCAATTCCCTGCAAAGTAAAAGTCATCATAGCGGCTGTTTAGCTGCTTGATAGCTTTTACAGGTGGTGGGAAGGGAAGCCCTCCCCCCTGCTGGTCTCTCCTGTGCGTTCAGGGAGCCAGCGATTGAATCTGCCAGCGGCAGCGGTTTGCCATACAGCTGGCCGTGGACCAGATGGTCCCAAACCATCTCTATGACCCTTGGAGGCCAAAAGTAATGACATGACATCACTTCAAGCTCTAGCAGGTTTGAACACTGCCATCTTTTTTTTTTTTTGCTGGAAAGCCTGAGGTGTTTTTTTTTTTTTTTTTTTTTTTTTTTTTTTGTCTCTGCCTCTCCAGCATAGAGGATATATGTGGGGGCTTATAGCCCCCACATTTCTCTGTAAAGAGGACCTGTCATGCCCTGTTCCTATTACAAGGGATGGTTACATTCCTAGTAAAAGAATAATGCCGCGTACACACGAGTGGAATTTCTGACAGAAAGATGGGAGCTTTTTATCGTACAGTCCGACTGTGTGTATGCCCCATCGGACTTTTTCTGTCGAAAATTCAGATGGACTTAGATAGAGAACATGTTCTATATTTTTCCGACGGAACAAATTACTATCGCAAAAGCCACTCGTCTGTATGCTGTTCCAACACACCAAAAACGACGCATGCTCTGAAGCAAGTACGAGATGGAAGCTATTGGCTACTGGCCATTGAACTTACGTTTTTAGTCCCGTCGTACGTCACCACGTTCTGGACGGTCGGATTTTGGTGTGACCGTGTGTATGCAAGACAGCTTGAGCGGAACTCCGTCGGAAAAACCTTCAGAGTTTATTCCGACGGCAAAACCGGTCGTGTGTACAGGGCATAAGTGATCAAAAAATAATGAATTAAAAGGGAAAGCGTAAAAATAAAAAAAAAAGTAAAAACAGATTTTAAAACGTCCCTATCCCCTCGTGCTTGCACGCAGAAGCGAACACATATGTAGGTTGCGTACACATACGTAATCAGCGTTAAAACCACACATGTGAGGTATCATCACGAACGTTAGAGCAAGAGCAATATATCTAAAGTTGTCATTCAGCTTACACCATCAAATAGCGTAAATATACACATATTTCATAAAATATAAATATTACTACAAAAGTGATCCATAAAGTGCTCAAGTGCATAGAAGTCCGTGATACTCTAACCACCCAGGATCAGTTTTCAGTGTCCTTATTATAGCAATAATAAACGTGACTTGATAGGTGACTGTAAATATAACGATCTGCAGCAGTGATTATACTCAGGTGCTCCCCACCCCAAGGTAATGGCCGCTCACCTCAGAGCGTGTGACCTCGCAATTAAGTTTGGTCAATACACGCTATTGAATCATCAAAACAGAATCCAGGTCAGGTTGCAAGGTCCAAACACTGCTCAAAGATGTAGTATATAAATAACAAAAAAGAAACTCCATATAGTGTGATACCATTTTAAAGATTTTATTTACTGCAAACAAAGCGCTATTATAAGATACTCACATGGATCTGGTGCGTTAGTGCACCGTTCTATAGCATGCCTTAATAGCGCCAAGCTGTGGATGAGATCATGTGCTCCTACTCCATAAAGGTAGACCAGCTGCCTCCTGCGCCGTCCAGTCCCCTCCCCAAAGTAGTGCAGGAACATTTTCTAAAGTAGCAGCGACTTCAGCAGCGTCAGATGGAATAGCTCTCAGAGATACATGGCATTTCACATGTCCTAAAACTTTGGGTCTCAAAAGTTGGATCCTTAGACCCCTTTCACACTGGGGCGCTTTTCAGGCGTTTTAGCGCTAAAAATAGTGCCTCTCAAGCCACCCCACCGTGAAAGCCCGAGTGCTTTCACACTGGGGCGGTGCGCTTGCAGGATTGGGGGGGGGGGGGGCCTGCATATTTGGGGATGAAATGAATGGGCAGCGCTGCCGAAGCGCCTGCAAAGTGCTTCGACAGTGCCGCAACAAGAGCGCTATTAACCCTTTCTTCGGCCACTAGTGGGCGGTAAAGCGCCGCTTGAACTAGCAGCGTTTTACCGCTAACGCCCACACCGCCTCAGTGTGAAAGAGGTCTAAGTTGCAGGAGTGTGAACCGAGCCTAAAGCTGACCAAGCTGAAGTTAGAAGCCGTTTTGTTACTATGCACAGCTGCACCAGATTCTGTGTGCGTCAGTTTTAGTAAATCTTCCTCGATGTGTCAAATATCTGCCATGCTTTTCTTCTCCCATAAAATTTTTTTTTTTTTTTCTTCCATTGTTTGCATAACAGTACTGCTGATCTCCTCCAGCCTCTTTCAGTCTAGATTTACTTCCTCCAATGTCGGCTGCACATCATTGCTCTGTACCAGCTTCTCAATAGTAACAATGTTGGACCACGCCCACACAATGTGTGCCAGCATGGCCCAAACGCAGAACCAAAAAACAGAGAGAGACAAGTGCTCAGCCCATAATGAGAAGAGACTGAACAAGGATCTTTATGGCAGGATCACCAGGTATTCTTTTAATGGAAACTGAAGATCTGAGATTAAAATTAACATTTTATATCTGCTATGAGATTTTGGTTTTAGATTTACTTTAAAGTAGAACTACAGGCAAAAAATTTTTTCCCATTTTTTAGAAAAGTAAGGGAAATTTACAATCCATTTTTTTTTCCCGATCTTTGTTGTATTGGGGAGATTTCCCTTCAACTTCCTGTCCCATAGCCAAAACAGGAAGTGCGATTAAATCCCTGCAAATAAAAGGGAATCTCTTGGGGACCCCACCACGTCACCAGAACTAGTGTCCTCATTGGAAGAGTTACCTAAAAAATTAATTTTCTGGGGAAAACCCAAAATAATGGGATTTTCTTTTACTTTCATGATAATGAAAAATCGAGAGGGTACATCTCCCTAATGGGAACAGACAGCAATAAAAACTGTCAGGTGATCTAATCCCTCCCCACTACCCAAAACTAGGGAAAAAAAAAAAGTTTTGCCTTTAGTTATACTTTAAACCTTCTGTCATCTCATCCTTTTACATGTAGATTTATGAATAGAACTCGATTTGGTTTAGTTGTATAAAACACAGCTCACCTTTCACATTCTATTCTGTATATTTGGACAGACCTAGGTACTGTTTATAATACCATGCCGGGTTTACATATTTTTTACAGCAGTGCTGCCAAATATCTTCCAAACAAAGAAGAAGAATGTGAAGAGAACACGTGCCGATGAAAACAATTATGTCATTTAGCAGAATTTATAGAGGTAAAGCCACTTGATTCCCCTCGAGCGACATCCTTTATTAGAAATATTCATTAAAGAACAAGTCCAGGAAAATGAAGGCAGCCCCACTGCGAGGATTACCTGCCCATATAGGTCTAGGGGGCATAGAAAAGATTTACTTTGGCTCCGTTCACACTACTGTGAATTGGATTCAGGTTTCACCGCATCCAATTCGCATGACAGGAGAGAGTGATCCGCTCTCAATGGAGCCGGTTCACACAGCTCCGGGGCGGCCGCGGTCCACATTAAAAAAGGGACCTGTGCATCTTTGGTTCCGATTCGGGTGCAAATTCAGGCAAAAATTCGGACCCAATTCACACCATAAAATAAATAAAATTTGTGAACAGGGACGCACCCGGACCCCATGTGGTATGCTGCGGCTGCAGAAATATGTGAACGGAACCTTAAAGGGGTTGTTGTGTCGTTTTTTTAAATACCTCATTTCTCCTCGCTGATCAGCGGTCATGTGACCTCCCTCATAGTACATACATCAGAGGAAGAGAGCAACGGGTGGTCACGTGACCGCTGATCGGCGAGGAGAAAGCATGTTGAGTTGACAGGTAGTACCGCCTGTTAAACTCAGACATTCAAGTCAATGGGGACTTTCTTGTGGTTGTAGCTCCATAGTCCCACTCAGGGTGGATTGGATTTAAATCAACTCGATTTAAATCATAAAATTTTAAAGAGCAACTGTCATCTCTGTCCCGCAGTGGCTCCTCCTCCTCTGACCCGCTGTTGACTCACCGACAGTCCTATTCACTTTAATGGGACGGCTGGTGATGTGGCAGTGACACAACAAGGCGAGGGACGTGGCGGCAGCAGGTGAGCGGATGCCCACTAACAGGCACTGCCATGATGGATCTGAAATGACAGATGATCTTTAACCACTTCCCGACCAGCGCACGCCGATGTACGTCGGCAGAATGGCACGGCTGGGCAAATGGGCGTACAGGTACGTCCCCTTGAATTTGCTCCCATGCCATCACGTGCGCACCGCCGGCGGCGCGCGCACCGGCCGGGGGCTCCGTGAGTCGGGTTGCGGGTCCCACGGATTCGATCGCCACTGGGATACCCGCAATCGCCTTACGGAGAGGACAAACGGGGAGATGCTGATGTAAACAGCATCTCCCCGTTCTGCCTAGTGACAAGTGTTACTGATCTCTGCTCCCTGTCATGGGAGCAGATATCAGTGACGTGTCACAGCTAGTCCATCCCCCCTACAGTTAGAGACACATCCCTAGTAGCGACTTAACCCCTCCCTGCCCCCTAGTGGTTAACCCCTTCCCTGCCAGTGTCATTTACACAGGAATCAGTGCATTTTTTATAGCACTGATTGCTGTATAAATGACAATGGTCCCAAAAATGTGTCAAAAATGTCCGATGTGTCCGCCATAATGTCGCAGTCACGATAAAAATCGCTGATTGTCGCCATTACTAGTAAAAAAAAAAAAATATTAATAAAAATGCCATAAAACTATCCCCTATTTTGTAGTTGCTGTAACTTTTGCGCAAACCAATCGCTTATTGCGATTTTTTTTACCAAAAATATGTAGAAGAATATGGATCGGCCTAAACTGAGGAAAAAAAATGTTTTTTTATATATTTTTGTGGGGTATTTATTATAGCAAAATGTAAAAAATAAAGCGTTTTTTTTCAAAATTGTCGCTCTTATTTTGTTTATAGCACAAAAAATAAAAAAATTAATTTAAAAAAAAAAAAAAAAAAAAAAAACGCAGAGGTGATCAAATACCACCAAAAGAAAGCTCTATTTGTGGGGAAAAAAGGACGTCAATTTTGTTTGGGAGCAATGTCGCACGACCGCGCAATTGTCAGTTAAAGCGACGCAGTGCCAAATCGCAAAAAGTGCTCTGGTCAGGAAGGGGGTAAAATCTTCCGGGCTGAAGCTGTTAAATGTAAACTTATTCTTGCTGGTAGTTAAAATCTTTAAAGCGGAGTTCCGCCTTGGAAAAAAAAAAAAAAAAAAAAAAAAACTATTTAACGTCAGCAGCTACAAATACAGTAGCTGCTGACTTTTAATATATGGACACTTACCTGTCCAGGGAGCCCACAGTGTCGGCACTTCGGATCGACTTTCGGCTTCACTCCTGGTTCCCTACGCTGCATGTTCTGAATGGTCCCTGCTGTCTTCTGGGACCTGTGTGTCTCCCAGAAGACAGCAGGGGGGGGGGGGGGGCAGACTTTAATATTGCAGAATAAACTCCATTTCATGCTGAATAAACTAAAATTATTAATGTATCTTAACCACTTGCCGACCACAAGCGAAATGCCAATCAGTGCCCAGGCAGCTGCCAATCAGTGCCAATGGAAAATGCCTGCCAGTGCCACCAGTGATGCCTATCAATGTCCATCGTCAGTGCCACCTCATCAGTGCAGCTTATCTGTGCCCATCAGTGCAGGAGAAACTTACGTATTTAAAAAATTTTAGCACAAAAACAAAGAAAAAAACTTTTTTTTTTTTTTTTTCAAAATTTTTGGTCTTCTTTTATTTGTTTAGCAAAAAATAAAAACCGCAGGAGGTACAGTGTAGCATGACCGCCCAATTGTCATTTAAAAAGTGAAAGCACTGAAAGCTGAAAACTGGCCTGGGAAGGAAGGTGCAAAAGTGCCCCGTATGGAAGTGGTTATATAGAAAACTCTCTTTAGCTAGATTTTTACTCCAAAAGCATTTTATTAAAATAAAAATTTGATTAAAAAAAAGATTTTTCAAAGATTTAGTGCTTTCAATTTTATTTTTATTTATTATTAACACTTTCACTTTCATTTTTTTTTAATCACTTTTATTGCTGTCACAAGGAAAAAAAAAAAAAAAAAAAAAAAAAGGTAAACATCCCTTGTGACAACAATAAACAGTGACAGGTACTCTTTATGGAGCGATCTGGGGTCAACAAGACCTCAGTTCCCTCCTCTGCCCTTAACAGCATTTGATCACACCAAGATCGGTGCGATCAAATGCTTTCCATTTTTAAAAATGGCGCAGAGGAAACCAGAAGAGATGTATGCTCATCCCTTACCGTTTCCTATATCATAGAAGGGAACAGAACGGTTCTGGATTTTGTCCGCCTCTATGATCAGCTGACACGTCCCCTCCCGCTGCTCGTAAAAGCAATCCAGCGGCTAGTTAGGCTTGCCCGCAGCAGGGATAAGTGAAAAAGAAACCTCTTGCCCGGAACTGCATGTCCCAGGCATTGGGCAATAGAAAATGAACATCCCCATGCAGGTAACACGGCTCTCCATATGCGTACGCTTTAGTATGAATGAGGCCTAAATCTTAGCATGCCCAATAAAAGGCTGACTTCAAAAATCCATATTTCTTAGAGGTGACTCTAAAAAAAACATTGCAGTCTGATCGTACAATCCCTTTTGGATCTACCAACAACTATGTAAAGTAAGGGCCAGTTTACACCGGTGGGATTTTTCTGCATAAAAAATGCATGGAGAGTAGAGCTGCACAATTCTGGCTAAAATGAGAATCACAATTTTTTTGCTTAGAAGATAGATCACGATTCTCACGGCATAACATCATCTTTCACATTAAAACAAAAAAAAAAAAATTGTGATAACTTTGCGGTTTTGTTTTTTTGTTTTTTTTTTATTCATTGAAGTGTATTTTTTTCCCCCCAAAAAAATTGCATTTGAAAGACCGCTGGGCAAATACAGTGTGCCATAAAATATTGCAGCAACTGCTATTTTATTCCCTAGGGTCTCTGCTAAAATATATATAATGTCTGGGGGTTCCAAGTAATTTTCTAGCAAAAAATATTGATTTTAACTTAAAGAGGAGTTCCACCCAGGGGGGCCGTAAAAAAAAAAAAAAAAAAAAAAAAAATTTAAAAGTCAGCAGCTACAAATACTGCAGCTGCTGACTTTTAATTGGGCACTCACCTGTCCCTGGGTCCAGCGATGCGGGGGATCGAAGCCCCGCTCGTCCCCCCCCCTCCACTCGTCGGCATTTCAACTGTGGGCGCCGGGCTGTGGCTTCACAGCCCGGCACCCACTGCGCATGCGCGAGCGGCGCCGCGTGCCGTGATTGGCCGCTCAATCACCTGGGACCTGTAATGGGTCCCAGATGATTGACAGGAGGGAGGGAGCAGAGCGGAGCCCTTCCTGTGCCTGGGGGGGAAGTGATGTCACCAGCCCAGGTAAAGGAACAGGCAGACTACGAGGGACCACCTAGCAACAAGCATTTAGAGGCAAGTGAAAAAAAAAAAAATATCCAAATGTTTTTTTGTTTTTTTTTTTTTAGAATTTAGTTTTTTGGGTGGAACCCCACTTTAAGTGGTTAAACTTCCTGCTTTAACATGTTGTTGAAAACTTGGCAGAATGCCCAGATTATTTATTTACACAGAAGTTCTATCCCTTTGAACTAAGAAGGAAGCTTAGTTACAATGTTTCAAGTTACAAACTTGGCAGACTTCCTGGATGCTTTCTTTTGACAGCTGAGTGAGTAGATAATCTTTCCACTTGTTTCTATGAAAGAATCGGCAAACTCAGCATCCTCAGAGGGGGTGAATCGAGATCACGATTTTTTAATGATTAATTGTGCAGCTCTAATGGAAAGTGGATAACATGGTTTTTAATGGCAACGATCATACCAGTGCAGTCAGTTCCAGGGCGTTCCAGTTCTAGGGGGGAAAACAAAACAAAAAAAGAAAAAAAAAAAAAAAAAAAAAAAAAAAACGTGCTGCATTTTCTTGTACTCGAACGTGATAGAACCCATCAAAAACATACCGGACCGTAGTACAGTGAAGAAAAAAAAAAAAAAAAAAAAAAAAAAAAAAAAAAAAACACACCCCACAGGAAAACAATTTAAAAAAGCAACTGGAATGCATCTTGAAACGCATCGAAAACCACACATGCAGAACAGATCTGGAGTGCCTTTTTGTGGTGTGAGCCAGTCCTAAATCGACTGGGTATAAATTGATTGGATACATTAGGTAGGTACTCAAATTATATCGGTTTGGTAAATCTTGCACACAGCAGCTTGAAAAAGCTCCGTACAGCATTTGTTTATTTTTATTGATCCAAAATGCAGCCCATTGTTTATAATGTGTCTGTACACACAGGAATGTAAACAAGCACTGCATAGTCTAGAGTAAAAAAAAAAAAAATTAAAAAAAAAAAAAAAAAAAAAGTAAAAAATCTGCATTCTCGGTCAGTATTTTGCAACGGTATGTGCACAAATGCTTGCATGTGAGCACAAATATAAATTCATTTTTCCTAGAAATCTATAAATCAATTGTGCGCACAAATACGTGCAGAAATATTTGCAAATGCATGCAAAACAAGCACCTGAAATTACGTACAAAAAAAGCAGATGCTCAAACATCAGTACCGTGTGCAAGAGGCCTAAGATTGATTGTACAGCCATAATGTAGTGTGTATGGCGATCCTTAGAGATGCACTTGTTACTCTGAGCAATTAAAACATCAACACAATATTCAGTATTGGGAATGCAGTACCACATGTGATGCCATTGTGCCAAACACATGCAACTCCATAATATAAAAACCAAAAAAGCAATCAGTGATTACAATAGGGGGGGGGGGGGATCAAAATGACAGCTTACAATGTCCTTCCAATCTAGACAGACGCATGTGAGACAAGAGGTAGAAAAACAAAATAGAACGCAGAATTTAAAGACCATGTAACGTGGAAAAGAGACACTCCGTGCTTAGAATGACTAGAGCAATCAACCCGCCAAATGTTCACAGTAAGAATGTAAACAGGATTAAATATGACATTTTATACTGGAGAGTATTGAAAACAACAAAGGCGGAAAAAGAAGCAAATACAGGAGAGAAGTCAAATCAAACAGGGATCAAAGGCACACAAATGAAAAGATGGATACAGATAATAGACACAGGTACATGTCATTGTACTGCAGCACAATAATGAAAGGAACGAATGTTATAATAAAAAGACATCAAGGCACGAGCGTACACTATGGATTGGATTATCCGTAACTCACTGAGAATTGTCCATATGAAAAACACATTGTAGGTAATTGCACGGAGATAAAACCTGTTTTTATTATCTCATGATGTATACAAAAGCCAAAGCAGTGCAAAGACTATAGATGGTATTGAAGATGTGATAACTCATAGCAATCACATTTCTGTTATCCACGGTAAAGCTGCATTTACACACATTATGCATGCATTTCACGCTTACGGTACCATTCATAGTTAACAAACACCCCAAACGCTGTAAAACGCCCAGTTAAAAAAAAAGCTTTAAGCTGAAAAAAAAAAAAAAAAAAAAAAAAAAAAAAAAAAAAAGGAAGAAGAAGGTACAAGAACTACACTGCTGCGCACTGAAATGAATGGTGGGCTGTCCTATGCTTGTGGCACAACAACACAAAAACGCACATATGCACGTGTTCACAAAATGCTATCGTGATTGCAGCCCTAGATCTGTGACATTGGCCATACATAGAGCTATTATTACATCATTTCCACCTATCACCAATTGTATTCAGTTGTATGGCAAAGATGTAGGTACATCGCCTTGATCCAGAAAACGAGCACCAAGGATGGACTCTGATTGGATGCTCTGGGTTCCCAAATCTTGCATGCTGATCTATATATGGGTGCTTGAGATACAAGCACAGCACAGGAAGATAATACACCAAAACCACTTACAGATCTATACACAAGATACTAATAATAATAGTTACTAGACAATATATTATGCAAACATGAAGCCAAGATCTAAGCCACCATGGACAGACAGTACATTTAGTTGAAGCACTTTGTATCGTAAACAACTTCTGATACATGATTACATCTCAAGACAGCTGCTGATCTCCAGCCCTCTTTCACCACCTCCTGTCTTCAATGGTGACCAACGTCAGCACAATGTGTGTTGGCATGGCAGCTTGTAGTCTACAAGACGGAGGGGAGGGGGTCATATGAAAAGTGACAACACATGAGCACAATTAGGTGACAGCTGTCACCCCAAGAAGTGTCCGAACTATGACCTTCACAGCAGGATCACAGGTATTCTTTTAGATTTGAAAGACTGAAAACTATTTCTGGAATTATGTCATCATGTTACAGCTTCTATGCGAGTTTACATCTACTTTGACTGCTTTGCTCAGGTCATATAGGTAGAGCAGAAAATTTCAATCTAACCTGTATTTACCTAATCAGATTTCAGGGAAACATCTATTCTGTTCAGTCCCTGAAGAAGGTGAGGGTTGGCTGTCTCTATTCTGCCCCATAATGCTAAAGAAGCTGGTGGTTGGCCATGTCTATTCTTCACATATTCCTGAAGAAGGTGATTGTGCGGTATGCTGCTTCTGCTCCTTCCCCTGAAGAAGGTGCTAGTCGGGTAGGTCTATTCTGTTCATGTTGCTGAAGGCGGCAATGTTTTTCTCTATTTTACCCATACCCCTGAAGAAGCTGGATAGGTCTGCCCATACATCTGAAGAATGCGATGACCCCATACACTTTAAGAAATTAGTAGTTCAGTACATCTAGTCTATCTACGGACCTCTGATGAAGGCGGAGGTTGGGGTGGACGTCTATACCTCTGATGAAGGCGGAGGTCGGGGGCGGGGGGGGACGTCTATACCTCTGATGAAGGCGGAGGTCGGGGGGGGGGGACGTTTATACCTCTGATGAAGGCGGAGGTCGGGGGGGGGACGTTTATACCTCTGATGAAGGCGGAGGTCGGGGGGGGGGGGACGTCTATATATGTGATGAAGGCGGAGGTCGGGGGGGGGGACGTCTATACCTCTGATGAAGGCGGAGGTCGGGGGGGGGGGACGTCTATACCTCTGATGAAGGCGGATGTCGGGGGGGGGGACGTCTATACCTCTGATGAAGGCGGATGTCGGGGGGGGGGACGTCTATACCTCTGATGAAGGCGGAGGTCGGGGGGGGGGGACGTCTATACCTCTGATGAAGGCGGAGGTCGGGGGGGGGGACGTCTATACCTCTGATGAAGGCGGAGGTCGGGGGGGGGGGACGTCTATACCTCTGATGAAGGCGGAGGTCGGGGGGGGGGGGACGTCTATACCTCTGATGAAGGCGGAGGTCGGGGGGGGGGGGGACGTCTATACCTCTGATGAAGGCGGAGGTCGGGGGGGGGGGGGGGGACGTCTATACCTCTGATGAAGGCGGAGGTCGGGGGGGGGGGGAGTCTATACCTCTGATGAAGGCGGAGGTCGGGGGGGGGGGGGGAGTCTATACCTCTGATGAAGGCGGAGGTCGGGGGGGGGGGGGGGGGGGAGTCTATACCTCTGATGAAGGCGGAGGTCGGGGGGGGGGGGGGGGGAGTCTATACCTCTGATGAAGGCGGAGGTCGGGGGGGGGGGGGGGGAGTCTATACCTCTGATGAAGGCGGAGGTCGGGGGGGGGGGGAGTCTATACCTCTGATGAAGGCGGAGGTCGGGGGGGGGGACGTCTATACCTCTGATGAAGGCGGAGGTCGGGGGGGGGGGGGACGTCTATACCTCTGATGAAGGCGGAGGTCGGGGGGGGGGGGACAGTCTATACCTCTGATAAAGGCGGAGGTCGGGGGGGGGGGGGGGAGTCTATACCTCTGATGAAGGCGGAGGTCGGGGGGGGGACGTCTATACCTCTGATGAAGGCGGAGGTCGGGGGGGGGGGGGGGACGTCTATACCTCTGATGAAGGCGAAGGTCGGGGGGGGGGGAGACGCCTATACCTCTGATGAAGGCGGAGGTCGGGGGGAGACGCCTATACCTCTGATGAAGGCGGAGGTCGGGGGGGAGACGCCTATACCTCTGATGAAGGCGGAGGTCGGGGGGGAGACGCCTATACCTCTGATGAAGGCGGAGGTCGGGGGGGAGACGCCTATACCTCTGATGAAGGCAGAGGTCGGGGGGGGAGACGCCTATACCTCTGATGAAGGCGGAGGTCGGGGGGGGGAGACGCCTATACCTCTGATGAAGACGGAGGTCGGGGGGGGGAGACGCCTATACCTCTGATGAAGGCGGAGGTCGGGGGGGGGAGACGCCTATACCTCTGATGAAGACGGAGGTCGGGGGGGGGAGACGCCTATACCTCTGATGAAGACGGAGGATGAGGCTGGGGATGAAGGTCTAGATTAGTAAATCCCCCTCCTCTTGTATTTGAAGAATCTCAGGAAGAAGGTTGTCTTGCAGACCTCCAAGGAGAGCCCAGGATGGGCCCCCAGCATCACACAATGTACAGACAGATGTAAACAGAAATGTAAACAGAAGACTGATGTACAGACAAGGGCTGAGCTGCGCACACCTGGATCTCCAGGAAGATGAGCCCAGATCACACAGCCATAGAGATCACACAGCCATAGAGCTCCATAGAGATCACACAGCCATAGAGCTCCATAGAGATCACACAGCCATAGAGCTCCATAGAGATCACACAGCCATAGAGCTCCATAGAGATCACACAGCCATAGAGCTCCATAGAGATCGCACACACAGGAGGAGGACTGCTGTGCTCACACCTGGAGGAGAAGATCCGTCTCCATCACACAGCTCCATTGTCTGCTCACTGACAGCCTATGACAGGTGACCAGCAGCCATGACACCTTCCCACCACACACAGCCTCCCCCCGCACCACCACCCGGGCCCTCCATTACCTGTGCGGGGTACACGGGCTCATCCACCGGCCACCTCCTTTTCTCTACCCAGCACACACACAGCCAGCTCCGGACATTTGCCTTGACAACGGAAGTCCCGCCCCCTTCCTGGCCTGTCACCAGCCAGCTCGTGCCGATTGGACAGAATAGCGTCAGCGGCCATTGGTAGGGAGGGACGTCAATCGAGAGCTCCAGGTGGTTTTGCCACGCCCACTCCTGTCTGCTGTCAAACTGGCAGCTCCGGGCTATTTTTAGCCTGATTTCTGTCCTGATGTTTGTTTAATAACATGAATGGGGGGGGAGGGGGAGGAATAATGAGGGGGGGGGCACCTCCTTACACTGTGGGAGGAATGGAGACACTCGGCAAGTCTTGTCATGGTGGCTTCTATGTAATTCACCTCTATGGGAGATGTAATCAGCTGTCACTGAGTTCTCTTCCTCCAATGTATCACATCGCACTGCATAGCTGGTATTCTTGCATTGAGGAGCGCTGCGTTCAGACCTTGGTTCAGAGAGCGCAGGACGCGCGCTGATGTGCGTTCTTATGACACATTACCGTCTTTACTGTTTTTGTTCTTTATTTTTCACTTTTAGGATGCTTTCCCACCTGAGCATTCCATGATTGCACACATTTTTGTGTTCCATGAATGTGCGCACTTTTGCACACGTTCACAGAACACGCACGTGTGAAAGCAACATAAAGGGAAAAAAGAGAACAAAAAGTGTATTGCACTTCTAGTGCCATTCGTTGTTTATGGCAAGCCAAATGCAGCAAGCAGAGGCGGATTTTGGCGCCCGGCAAAAAAAAAATACACAAAACTCGACACTCAAATAGCTACATGAGCTTCTTTGGTGCATTTGTCACACGCAGGGCAGACCATTGAAATTAATGGATTGCTTTATTCCTGTAGTGTGAAAAAAGTGCGTTCATAAAACGCTAGGTGTGAACCTAGCCTCAGGGATCATCATCATCTCACTAGCTTTGATCCAAATTCGGATCACTCTTCGGGCCCTATTCACACCAGAGCAAAGCGTCATGTTTTTTCATTTTTTTTTTTTGCGCATTTGTCTCACAACAGTATAGGGCAGCCCATTCATCTGAACGGGCTGCCCTATGTGCAACGCATGCATTTTTTGCCAGTGAGCCTCGCTCATTTTTGCAATGTATGTTCTGGTGCACAACATGTGTGACTGCCACCCATGTTTGGGGTGCCATTAAGAAATCATGCATGTTTTGGCATGTTTTAGGCGCTTTCCCAGGGTCATGCGAAATGCACGTTTATGTGTACATTCCCAAAACGAGAAGGTGTGAATGAAGTCTCAGAGACCATTTGACAGTCATTGTATCTCCTCCTCACTGCTTGCTTTAGATCCTTGAACCCACCACTAGTGTGTACTTGTTGAGTGCTTGCAGAGCAGCCCCAACCACTTGAATAGGCCCCATTTAGCAAATGCTACACCAACCAAAAGTGACAGGGTGTATAATTCCTGCCACAATGCTTTGCAGCATTCTGCAGCATGTGTACACCCCCAGTCACTGCTTCTCCAGCTAAAGGTAGAGGTTGGGGGGGAGGGGGTATATGTGTGGCTCAGCTGAGGAGTTTTACTTCCCCCCAACCGCATTGATTTTCAGAGGGTCAGCATTGACCACTGGAATTGTGAATGAGCCCTAAGGTCTCATTCATACTTCCAGTGGTCAATGCTGACCTCCTGGAAAATGAATCCACAGTGGATCTCTTTTCAGAAGGCAGATGACAGGCAGCTGTGAGGCGATATATCGGCTCCTGGATGCCTGTTTTAACCCTTGAAATACTGCACCACTGCACTATAATCATGTGCATTACACACAGTTGCAGGGCAGTTGCGGTGTAACCCCCTTCACATGAATGGGACACATTTGGCAGTAGTTTAGCCCTCCAAAAGTGACATGTGGTATCATTTGTGCTGTGGCTGCAAAGTCTACCTTCAGCCACCATGTTAGCATAAGGTGTGCAGTTGGGGGGGCAAGGGGCTTGTGTTAAAAGAGAAGTATGGGTTTGGTTATTTTTTCGGATTCATACTTACCTAGGTGGTCCGATGCTACATCTCCACCCTGCAGGCACTAATACTGACAACTGAGCGATCAAAAACCACTAATCACTCGGTTCTCAGAGCTCCCTGAGCAGAGAGCTGGTCAGGCTCCATGCACACTGGACGTTAAAATAATGTTATAAAAACGCCAGTAGCTTTGCAGTGAGTCTTTCAACGTTTTTTAACGTTTTTGCAATAGGGTTTTTTTACGGTTTTAAGCAAAGCATTTTTCTGCATCAGCATTTTTTAGTGTTTTTTTTTTTTTTAATGGATCATAAACCTTAAAAAACGCTGGTGAGCCACGTTTTTTGAGCATTTATCAGTGTTTATGAGTGTTTGGCGTTTTTTGTAGTCAGAAAAACGACTCCATAGAAAAACAGCCCATAAACTCCACTGCTGATAAACGTCCAAAAACGTCCATGTGTGCATGGACACATAGGATAACATAGAGAGGAGTTTATGGGCTGTTAAAAAAAAAACGCCCAAACTCCCAAAAACGGCAGTTTATGAGCTTCAGTGTGCATGGAGCCTAACTGTCAGTCAGCGGCTCTCTGCTCTCCCCCCTCCTCACTCACTGGAGCGCTGGGCTGTGAAGGGGGTGGGAGCGGCCGGCTCAGACTCTCAGCAACACGCTGAGTGCCGGTCCAGGCATGTGGGCGGATCCCGACTTCATTGTCCCGATCTTGCCTGAGCCTAGACCGGCTCTATGATGTCAGCCGAAAGCGGGCTTCGGCTCGCTGTCTGCTGAAAATGTGTCACAGGAGTGCAGAACAAACTGCACTCCTGTGATCCATAGGAGAAGTACAGCCAAACAAGCTTTGGCTGTACTTCTCCTTTAATCTGGCGACAATTCAAATTTTGGGGACTTTATTTCATTAATACCTAGGGTAGTGGCAGATACATATAATTTTCCCAGAGGACACGAACCCTAAAAATACAATTTACACAACTGTCTCTCTTCTGTTAACCTGATCAACAAGTGCAGAGAGAGGCATAATTATTAGAACTTTAAATATGCCTTCCAGAAAATACCAACAAGTATAATAAATGCAATAATACTTTATTACAAATTTAAAAACAGTATAAGAAGTAAAGAAAGTGTATGCATGCCAATTTCACATCAAGAAAGGTCACTCATATCACATAACAGCTTGAAGGTGTTATAGCTTCACATATTAAAATCATAAATAGATGCCAGATATATAGCTTCATCAGGATCCAATGACCTTTAATGTGACTATACAGAGCCAACCAACAAGTGATCTTTACACCTTTCAAGTATTCTTCTCAACTATAGATGTATATATGTCCTTATTGTTACCGGGGGCACAGACACCAATACAAACCAAATAGATGCCCCAATCCCTCTCCACATGGATTTCAAACTAGAAAAAAATATTGGCACTGGAATATTTGCACTTTGCAGAGCAGAGAAGGGGCATGTTGTCTCGAGATGTAGTGCACAGTCCATATATTTACACCATTATGTTAATTGATTTGAGCACAGGTATATCTTACTTCTGTTGGCATAATGACCAGACCTGCCATTCATAGCTCTCCTACAGCTTGCGAATATCTGCCCCATATTAGCATAATATCCACTGCAGAATTTGCATTTTGCAGAGCAGAGACTGGCCAGAGAGGGATAACTTTGACGCAGTTGGCCAGCCTAAACATGTATTGCAATGCATGTGAACTAAAAATCCCTGTTTTTTTATTGCAAAGTTTGCTAGAAAGTGTGCGTTGCAGTGTGCAGATGGTTCATCCAGAATTTTTAGTGCTACATGGGCTCTCAACCCACCTTAGCACATGAAAAAGATGGACATGTACAATTCTTGACGAGTAACACATGTGGGAAGTGGGAGGGGGAGGAGCCAGGTACAAAAAAGTTGTCTTATTGGGTGACGATCGCTTTAGTAGAAGATATAGGACTACATACACAGTACAGTAAAACCTTGGATTGCGAGCATAATTCGTTCCGGAAGCATGCTTGTAATCCAAAGCACTGTATATCAAAGCGAATTTCCCCATAAGAAATAATGGAAACTCAGATGATTTGTTCCACAACCATTTATTCATAGGTCTTTCAGTTTATAGTCCATATAAAAAGATCATAGCAATGGGATAGGTTGTGTAACCATAAAATGTCCATCCACAAATGGAAGCCTCCTCAAGGGGATTAGAAGCAAAATCCAGCAGGAGCTACAGAGTATAAAAGAGAAGAGAGGCGCCTCTAAGTTTAATAATATGGTTACATTTAATGAAGGTACATTTAGCAACTTCCATGGTTGATGATTAAAAGAGGCACATCTAAGTATGCAGGCATCTGGGGTAAAGCTGTCTGCAGTCGTAAACGGGAAGAATACCCTGCAGTAGAGCGATCTGGAAGCGAGGCTTGAAGCACTCGTGGAGTGCAGCATGGAAGGGACGACATCAATGGTGGTGCGGAGGATGGTCTATGTGGACATATTTACCCCGGATGCCTGCATACTTAGATGTGTCTGTTTTAACCATCAACCATGTGAGTTTCTAAACATTGTACCTTCATTAAATGTAACCATATTGCTACACTGTGTGCAAGCCCCGTACACACAGGCGGACTTTTCGACCGGACTGGTCCGACAGAACAAATCCATCGGACAATCCGAAGGTGTGTGGGCTTCATCGGACCTTCAGCTGACATTTTCCAATCTTTCCAATCTTTGCTTCCAATCTTTCCGATGGACTCGAGTCAGGTCGAAAAGTCCGTTCATCTGTATGCTAGTCCGACGGACAAAAAAGGATGCAAGGGCAGCTATTGGCTACTGGCTATGACCTTCCTTATTCTAGTCCCTTCGTACATCATCACGTTCAAACCAATGGACTTTTAAACGGACTTTAGTCTGTTCGTGTGTGGGCAAGTCCGGTTGTCCGAAAGTTCGTCGTAACTTCGTCAAAAGTCCGTCGGAAAGACCGTCGGACCTTTGATGCTGAAAAGTCCGCCTGTGTGTACACGGCATTAGAGGCACCTCTCTTATTTTTTATACTCAGTTGTGACATGACACTACTTGTGTATCAAGACATCGCTTGTATATCAAGTCAAAATGTATTATAAAATTTTGCTTGTCTTGCAAACCAAGTTACTCTCAAACCAAGGTTTTATTGTAAATACAGATTATTAAACCAGTTTGATTGATTGTATTGATGGAAAAAATATGACAACCACCATATTGTCCTCCAAGAATAATTTGATGCATTCTTGAATATCTGTTTAATTGGTGTCACACACAGGATAGGTCCCTGCATGTTGTATAACACCGTACAGTGTGACAACCTGCCCAGTCATCGCTTCTGACACTGATGATGATGAAGCTTTGAGGCATGACATCTTTACTAAGAATGTTACTAATACGAACAGAATCATTACGGCACATTAGATACATATGATACTTACCCGCAAGGAGAGTGTGATATTGACACTGTAAGCCCAAAAAACGTCATAACTATCTGTCATTTTTTTAGTCTGATGGCTATAAAAACGTGGGTTGACACCGGCGGGATTGTGATGATATGATTTATAGCTCGGAAGCAGATAGGAGATAAGGGAAACTGCGAAGTTGAAAAAGGAACCGGCCTTTGCGAATCACAATCCTGGCTTACATAAATTACAAATCTTTTAGTAACCTAAAGGCTAAACATTTTTTTTCATTTTGGATAAAGTAAGGGAGGGTTATAACCCTTGTCAGTTTTTATTCCTATCTCTGTCTTATTGGGGAGACTTATCTTCACTTACTTCCCATAGCCAAAACTGAAAGTGATGGAATCCCTGGTTGTCACCAGAACTAGTGTCCCCATTGAAAGATTTACCCTCTATCCCTGTTCCGGTGACAACCCAAAATTTGGAATTTTCCCTGCCCTTTCAGTGACAATGGTAAACGTGACAAATAGAGAAGGTGAATCTTCCTAATGGGTACACAGATAGCTATAAAAACAAAAAGCAGGTAGAGATTCTAATCCCACTCCACTTTCTCTAAAACAAAATGTTTTGCCTTTGGTTCTACCTTTACAGCCTGTTCACAATATAGTAATGGGCTAATGTGTGGCATTCCACGCATTTAGAACATGGTGTAGCATAGCACATAGCAACGCATGCTACGTACGTTGTGTTGCCACTCATTCTCAATGGAATCCCAACGCGCCCGTCGACACCCATTGGTTTCAACACAGCAAACTGTGCATCAAAGCAGTAGTGTGTGCTGGAAAAAAGTAGTGCATGCAATTGTTTTTTTTTTTGTTTTTTTTTCAGTACGCCGCAATGCACATTATTCTGTTGTTGCGCTTCTCTGCAACGCATTGCCAACAGCAGGTACACTAGGATGCCATTGAGAATAAATGGCAACACAATCCACCAGTCCACCTGTTATGCAATGTGCTGAGTGATAAACTTGCAATATCCCATGCATTAATGCAATGCTATGGTGTGAATGAGCACTAAAAGACACATGTATATTTTTTACACCACTGTAACCATTGTCCATAAAGTCTTCATGACTGTAAGTTAGAGCTTCAGATTAAAAAAACGCGATCTCGTTTCAACCACCCTCACGATCTCACAATCTCTATGTAGAATTTCCCGATTCATTCATGTAACATATGTAGAGAGTTCTCTGCTCACTCAGCTGTCAAAAGAAAAAAAAAACGGGCAGTTGGGCCAAGTTTTTCACAACATTGTCTGTGCTGGAAGAGAACTATAAACATTGTAACTTTTTGGTTCTTAGATCAAAGGGATGAACTTCGGTCTGTCATGAGGGAAGTTTAACCACTTAAAGACTAAACCTTTTTCTGACACTTGTTTCTTAGAAAGTTAAAATCAGTATTATTTGCTAGAAAATTACTTGGAACCCCCAAACATTAAATATATATTTTTAGCAGAGACCCTAGAGAATAAAATAATGGTTGTTGCAATATTTTCTGTCAGACGTTACTTGCGCAGCGGTCTTTTAAACGCAATGTTTTGAGAAAAAATACACTTACATAGTACATAGTAGGTGAGGTTGAAAAAAGACACAAGTCCATCAAGTCAAACCTATGTGTGAAATGAATTTACAATGAATGAATGAATTAAAAAAAAAACAAAAAACTAAACAATAAAGTTAGCCCAATTTTTTATTTATTTTTTATTTATTTTTTTGTGTAATATGAAAGATGATGTTACGCCCCGAGAATCGTGAGAGAATCGTGATCTTTATTCTAAGCAAATAAATCATGATTCTCATTTTAGCCAGCATCCTGCAGCTCTACTGTAAGGACAGCCTCAACACCCTGAATAAGATGATTGTGCCCATGTTGGTGCTTTTGCAAAAAACACTTGAGTACTGTCTGTGATATATTTTTTTTATGTGCACTAACTGTTCATTTATTAGGACAAACTTTTAGGGGTTTATCCCCTTCTTTTAGGCAGTACTGGGAACTCTGCAGCAAAGATAAAGTGTGGTCTTCCACTTCAAAATCCATACCAGACCCTCATCCAGCATTAGTATCTAATATGAATATATAGGGGAACACTGCAGCTGAAATAAAACAAAATATGGGGTTCCTCTTTAATATTCATATCAAACTCTCATACAGGATTAGCATCTGCTATGGTTATAAAAGGGAACTCCATGGCAAAATTTAAAAGCCATGTGGGGATCTGCTGTAATATTTTGACCCTCATTCGGATAAAGGGCTACTATGATTATAAAGGATAACTCTGCCACATAACTAAAGTGTGGTGTTCTCCTTAAAGTCATACAAAAGTCTTGTTTTCTTTTTCTTTAAAAAAGACAAACATGTCATACTTACCTGCTCTGTGTTAGTGGCATAACTAGAACCTTCAGGCCCCCCGGTGCAAGAAACCATGAAGGGCCCCCCTGACCCCCAGTTGGGGCCCTTCCCTTCAAGCCCGGTGTCGGAAACGATAAGGTCCGGTCGCAAGTGCAATGTTTGTGACCCCGGTAGTTCTGCCACTGGCGTCTGTTCTTTTTTTTTTTTTTCTACCATTTATTTTTTTTTTTTAATTTTTTACAATATTATTTTTTAAAAATATTTTTTTTTCATTTTTTTAAGAGCACCGTTGGGGGGCTTTGGTGAGATATCAGGGGTCTAAGTAGACCTCTGATGTGTCACCTTTGAGACTGAGAAAGGAGATTGAGAACACAGCCTCAGCTGCACAGAACGAATGTACAGGAATAGCTCTGTATAGAGCTACCCTCTTCATTCGCAAACTGAAGCACAGTAAATATAGTTTACTATGTTTCAGTTATGAATAGACTGAGTCCTTGGTCGGTATGGATCACTGACTCTCCATTCAGAAAAGGATTCATCCTGATAGATACCCTGCAGCAGCCATCAGGAGAGGGGAGGGGGGAACACTGCGGAGCTGTGGGGACAAGGGGAGGGGCCAGGAGAGAGCACGGGGGGACCAGGAAAAAGCACAGGGGGGCTGGAGAGCACACGGGGGGGCAGCAGAAAGAAGCTGCATAGGAGGAGAGGTGGGGGCGGCTGCTTGTAGAGGAGCTGATCTTTCCATTTCCTCCACTTCTACTCTCCCTCCTACAGGCTTTCAGCAGCTGCAGGAGGAAAATGGAGAGATCAGTTTCTCTGTATCAGTGTTTCCCAAGATTTTACCAGTCAAGGTGCAACATATTTCCTCTTCACTGCCCGTCAAATGCCTCTGAAAAGAGACCTGAGCCTGCATCGCTTTTCAATGGAATTCTTTTGTTGGTATTATGAACCCGCCCTAAAAAAAATCAGTTCTGTTCATAAAGAAAAAGGGGGTCAGGATTAAAAGTAATATGTATACATACACATGCATGTAAACACACATGTACGCACATACACACACATACAGTGTGGACGGAAAGTATTCAGGCCCCCAAAAATTTTTCACTCTTTGTTATATTGCAGCTATTTGCTGAAATCATTTAAGTTCATTTTTTTCCTCATTAATGTACACACAGCACCCCATATTGACAGAAAAACACAGAATTGTTGACATTTTTGCAGATTTGTTAAAAAAGAAAAACTGAAATATCACATGGTCATAAGTATTCAGACCCTTTGCTGTGACACTCATATATTTAACTCAGGTACTGTCCATTTCTTCTGATCATCTTTGAGATGGTTCTACACCTTCATTTGATCCAGCTGTGTTTGATTATACTGATTGGACTTGATTAGGAAAGCCACACACCTGTCTATATAAGACCTTACAGCTCACAGTGCATGTCAGAGAAAATCAGAATCATGAGGTCAAAGGAACTGCCTGAAGAGCTCAGAGACAGAATTGTGGCAAGGCACAGATCTGGCCAAGGTTACAAAATAATTGCTGCTGCACTTAAGGTTCCTAAGAGCACAGTGGCCTCCATAATCCTTAAATGGAAGACGTTTGGGACGACCAGAACCCTTCCTAGAGCTGGCCATCCGGCCAAACTGAGCTATCGGGGGAGAAGAGCCTTGGTGAGAGAGATAAAGAAGAACCCAAAGATCACTGTGGCTGAGCTCCAGAGATGCAGTCGGGAGATGGGAGAGAGTTGTAGAAAGTCAACCATCACTGCAGCCCTCCACCAGTCGGGGCTTTATGACAGAGTGGCCCGACGGAAGCCTCTCCTCAGTGCAAGACACATGAAAGCCCGCATGGAGTTTGCTAAAAAACACCTGAAGGACTCCAAGATGGTGAGAAATAAGATTCTTTGGTCTGATGAGACCAAGATAGAACTTTTTTACCTTAATTCTAAGCGGTATGTGTGGAGAAAACCAGGCACTGCTCATCACCTATCCAATACAGTCCCAACAGTGAAGCATGTTGGTGGCAGCATCATGCTGTGTGGATGTTTTTCAGCTGCAGGGACAGGACGACTGATTGCAATTGAGGGAATGCGGCCAAGTACAGGGATATCATGGACGAAAAGCTTCTCCAGAGTGCTCAAGACCCCAGACTGGGCCGAAGGTTTACCTTCCAACAAGACAATGACCCTAAGCACGCAGCTACAATAACGAAGGAATTGCTTCACAACAACTCCGTGACTGTTCTTGAATGGCCCAGCCAGAGCCCTGACTTAAACCCAATTGAGCATCTCTGGAGAGACCTAAAAATGGCTTTCCACCAACGTTTACCATCCAACCTGACAGAACTGGAGAGGATCTGCAAGGAGGAATGGCAGAGGATCCCCAAATCCAGGTGTGAAAAACTTGTTGCATCTTTCCCAAAAAGACTCATGGCTGTATTAGATCAAAAGGGTGCTTCTACTAAATACTGAGCAAAGGGTCTGAATACTTAGGGCCATGTGGTATTTCAGTTTTTCTTTTTTAATAAATCTGCAAAAATGTCAACAATTCTGTGTTTTTCTGTCAATATGGGGTGCTGTGTGTACATTAATGAGGAAAAAAATTAACTTAAATGATTTTAGCAAATGGCTGCAATATAACAAAGAGTGAAAAATTTAAGGGGATCTGAATACTTTCCGTCCCCACTGTATACATACACATATAAATACATACACACATATATACAACACGCACGTGCTCACACACAAATATGCCCACACACACACATATAAACATGCACACTAATAAACGCGCACACACATATAAAACACACACACATGCGCACACCCAAGCAGACACACACATATAAACACACACACATGCATACAACCATATATAGATCGCCTTTTTAAAAATCGGCAGCTGCAGCTCTGTACCTTCACACTCCATGCTGGGTACTGCACTGTAGGGGGAGGCAGAGAGCACAGCACACACTGTGCTAGACACCTCTCCCTTGCTTTCACTTTCAGAGTAAACACAGCGTGACCCAGCACCTGCACTACCGATTTACGCATGGGCTGAGGATCGGGAAACTCGGTCCCATATGCAGCCCCCCCTCAGGGAGGGGAGGGGGGGGGCAGATGAACCCCCTGCAGCATGTGGTCCAGCTGCAATGGCGACTTCTGCGATCCCTATACTTCCGCCCCTGCTCTGTGTAGTAGTTTTGCACAGAGCAGCCCCAATCCTCCTCTTCCTGGGTCCCTCTTCAGTGCTCCTGGCCCCTCCTTCCTGCTGAGTGCCTCCACAGCAAGCAGCTTGCTATGGGGGAACCCGAGCCGAGCTGCAGCTCCATGTGTCCATTTAGACACGGAGCCGCGGTTCGGCCCTGCACCCGTCTCTCTCCTGATTGGCTAACTGACTTTGATTGACAGCAGCGGGAGTCAATGGCGCCGCTGCTGTGTCTCAGCAAATCAGGAGGGAGAGTCCCGGATGGCCAAGGCCCTCGTGCATGTCACTTTACAGAGATGGGGCCCAGGTAAGTATTAGGGGGGGCTGAGGGGGGCTGCTATACATAGAAGGTTTTTTGTCTTAATGCATTAAGATAAAAAAAAAACTTCTGCCTTTACAACCCCTTCAAGGCTGAATTCACACATTGCATTGTAAAACGCCTGTCACCGCAAGGACAAACAGAAAACAATTGTTGTTATGTGTCTCATTCATATTGCAACGCAGCCCGGACCTGCACTGCAGTAAACATGTTGCATTTTATCACAGTGCACCGTAGCAAATCGCATGGAACTGCAGCATAGTGCATCGCACTGCTGTACGACGCCATGAATGAAGTGTGTTTTGTACAAAAGTTTGTACAAAACAAAGAGAGCTGTGTGACGTGCTAAATCATGCACCACATGCCCCAGCTGCAACTGGGAACAGACAGGTGGCAAAACGGTAAAGCGTTCCGGCAGCTCTTTGTTGCTGTGCATACTTAGCCTTATTATCCATAGCAGACCCTCATCCAGGATTAAGTTCTGATATGTATATAAAGGGGAACTTCTCACTTAAAATATAAATATGTTTGGTGTCCCATTGTTGTTCATAATAATCTCTCATCCAGGATTTGGTGTTGTTATGAATGTAAAATATAAAAAAGTGTGGTACCCCTTAATACCTTTAGCAGACCCTCATCCAGAATTAGGTTCTGATATGAATATAAAGGGTTACCCTGCAGAAAAAAATTGTGGCGCTCCCTAACATTAATACACTGATCATCAGGTTGAAGGGGGACACGGAACAATACTGTAAAGTGTCACACATTGCAAATCATTAAAAAAAAAGACCACTCACTGTTATAAATAATCAGAGCATAATAAAATAGGAGCCTGTGTGTAGGCAGTAATAAAGGAGGTAAGTTACATGCAAACTGACAGTGTGGCTGTGATTCATTTGCAGACACAATGCATGAGTTGTTATGGGGAGGAAATACTAGAGATCTCTCCTATGGGCATGCTCCTTGTTCACACATAAGCACTGCAACATAATGGGTGGGCTTCTTGTGCTGCTTCTTCCTAATCCAGTCTGAGCTCTGTTTTACAAGGGAATGCAAGAGTGTGACAACTTGTCAAATTCATATACACACACTATTTGCTTTTAAAAATACACCAAATGATTACTCTTCAAATGAAGTGGCGTTTTTTCGGCGTGGAGTTTCGTTTTAAATGAGTCTACTCAGTATGTGTTAATTTGTGGCTGATATTCTTATCTTACTAGGGTTCAGTTCATGCTGCTGTGAACCCAAAAGTCGTGTGACTTGCCTGAGATTTGCTTTGGATTTAACATTGCAGTCTATGGCACTCAAGTTGCACCAAAGTTGCAGAAAAGAAGCGCAAGAACCTTTTTTTTTTTTTTTTTGTCACTTGTGACTTAAATCACATTGATTAAGGCCCCTTTCACACTGGGGCGGTGGGGGCATCGGCGGTACAACAGCGCTATTTTTAGCGCTGCTGTACCGTCGTTCTTGCAGCGGTATTCGGCCGCTAGCGGTGCGGTTTTAACCCCCGCTGGTGGCCGAAAAGGGGTTAAAATCCCTCGTACAGCGCGGCTATAGCCGCGGTATTGCCGCGGTATAGCCGCGCTGTCCCATTGATTTCAATGGGCAGGAGCGGTGAAGGAGCGGTGAATACACCGCTCCTTCACCGCTCCAAAAAAGCGGTTTGCTGGACTTTTTTCACCGTCCTGCGCACCGCTTCAGTGTGAAAGCCCTCGGGCTTTCACACTGAACAAACAGCGGAGGCTGTTTAGGGGCGGTTCGCAGACGGTATTTTTAGCGCAATACCGCCTGCAAACCGCCCCAGTGTGAAAGGGGTCTAAGATAGCACCCATTGAAATAAATGTGTTTTGACTTGTCATACGACTTTATGGAGTTAATTTATTAAAACTGGCCAGTAGCCAATAGCTGCCCTAGCGTACTTTTTTGTCCGTCGGACTAGTATACAGACGAACAGATTTTTCGATCGGACTCGAGTCCGTCGGAAAGATTTGAAACGTTCTGTTTCTAAAGTCCGTCTGATTTTTCGACAGCAAAGGTCCGATGAAGCCCACACATGATCGAATTGTCCGCCGGATTCCTTCCGTCGGACCTTTGCTGATGAAAAGTCCGGTCGTGTGTACACGGCATGAGCCTTCACAATAAAACCTGGATGCTGATTGGTTTCTATGCAGAGCTGCACCAGATTTTGCATCGTCCAGTTTTAGTAAATCAACCCGTATATGTTGCATGATAAGTCGCAGCAGTGTGAACCAAGGCTTAAAGTCTACCAGACAGGCTCTGCCCGTCTGAAAAACAATAGACTCTGCAGTATCTAATGATGTGACATGTTTACAATGGTCCTGGCTAGGGATCCTGCCATTTCAGGCCGGCCATAGACAGATCGAAATTCGACTGGTTCAGCAATTTTGATCAATCTATGGCAGGCTGATTGTACTTAAGGCAATCTATCGAATTAGTTTAGTGCAACCAGCCTCTTTTTATATTCTTATTTGTACGATCACTTCCAGTGGCTATAGCTGCCAGCAGTGATCATTGGATTGTAATGGCGAGAAAACCTCCAGCTGTCAGAATACAATAGCGCAGCGGGAGGGATCTCTTCATCAACATAGCCAGTCACTGAATCAAGTGATTTTGCTTAATCTATGACCAGCCTTAGCAAAATGATAAAAAAAAGCCTGCAATTTTGGCTAACAATTTGTGAAAAGAAAAAAAAAAAGACAGCAGAATAATAATTGAGAAAGTGAGCAGATAAGGAAATAAGGAGTAGAGTAGATGGCTCTGTGTAGTTCTCATTTTGTTTCTTTCCTGGGTAGAAATAAAAATCCATTTAAGGAGTATCTAAACCGAAAATAATATCAGTCCTTAGATGTGGCGGCTGCAGTAGTTTTCTTTTTTCAGTTTTTGTTTTCACCTAATGATCCTGCTAGTAACATACTTCCTTTTCTTGTGAAAAAAAAAAAACATACTTCCTATCATAGGTGTGCGCAGCCTATTGTATTAAGGTGTGCACCTCAAAGCTCCAACACATATGCCTTTGTGACATACTAACGGGCCTTTTCCTCACTCGTCATCCTAAAACAATGGGGGGGAGCAGGTGAGCACACAGGGGGACCTGGGCAGCAGAAAGAAAAGGAACTGGGACAAGAGGGGTGGCATACATTGGTACCAATCCCCTGTATTTTCCTCCCATGGCATCTGAATATCGGCGAGAGGAAGAGGAGGAGAAGCCTACTTTCAGCTGCTGCAGAAGAAAATACAGATCGGTCCCTTAATTTCCACTCCAGCCACCTATCCTGTCCAGGTTCTGGGGGTCGTCAAGTAAGGATCGCGGCTTACCTGTCACCTGTCCACAATTGATGGGTTGCCAACTCCAGGATTAGGGTGTGCCCAGGCACACCTGGCACACCCCTTGCGCACACCTATGCTTCCTATGCCCAGATGACAACACTCACCCACCCTACTATTTCAGGAGTGTAGATCCACTTTTACATATTTGTTATGTGTTTCCACGGCATTAATAATGAAGAAAAAATATTCCTTATATTTCTGGTTGTTTTTTGGTGCAGCCCCTTTCACACCAGTGGACCAATCAAGTCTGGCTGTTCGTTTTTCAGGCAAACCCGATCGGACCACTTATTGTTATTATTATTCTTATACAGGATTTATATAGCACAGTTTGCGCAGTGCTTTACATCATTAGGGCAGACAGTACAATTACAATACAATTCAATGCAGGAGGAATCAGGGGGCCCTGCTTGTTAGAGTTTACAATCTAGCGGCAGGTGTCAGCAGACACCTGCTGGCATCCGATACGATAGTGTCCGCTAAAAACAGATAGATGGGGACGGATGTTCCCCATCCGTCCAGCGTATCTGATCGGATGACAGTCAGATGGGAACGAACAGGCAGTCCACTTCCATCTGACCACCCCATAGAGAAAAAGCGGGCTGTGTCCATGTCTGTTCTGCATAAGCAGAGCAGACACGGACCTGTCATCCGCCTGCTCAGCGGAGATTAGTGAAGAGATCTCCCACCGAGCAAACGGACCCACTGGCAGGTCCACCTCATGTAAATGGAGCGAATGAGGGAAAGTGCCTTAACATACAATGTACCATGAAAGCCTGGAGATCTCTAACGCTTTGTTAGGACAGACAACGTGCGCATTTAGTTTACGACTAATAATGAGATTTGCCAGCACAGTTCAGACAGGGTTTATTATGGCAAACATCCACAGCCCCATCTTTATCGCTGCATAGAAGAGGAAAGCTAGGAAGCAATTAAAAAAGTAAGCAATTTTTAATGAACATGTGACAAATATAAAGCATGTGTTATCTTAATTTGGCTGCAAAAGTGGAAATACACTTTAAGGTTGTCCCTATGCATAGGTTTAACTGCTACACCTACATGAGGTGATAATGATGGGTCCTCTTTACTGGAAATTTCAGTCAGTGACAAACCTGCATGTTGCTCTATGACAGGTCCTCTTTATAGACAGTTTCATTCACTGAGTCATATTAGCAGATTGTCTTTACTGTCAGCTCCGGCCACAGCTAGACCTTTATAATGTCACAACAGAAGATCTTTTTTACTGGCAGGATCAGTGACTGTCATTCCTACACGTGATGCCATAATGACAGGCTCTTTTGCTGGCAGCTTCAGTCACATCTGTAGGATGCCATAATCAGAAGTCCTCTTCACTGACATGAGAGCTCAATAATACTACACCTGCATGATGCCACAATGACAGGTTCATTTAACTGGCACCTTAAATCAAAGTTTGAAGCTATAATGACATGTCCATGCTAGATGACATTCTACCTTATGCAATAAAAATACTTTAGCTCTTGCTGTATTTGTTATAAATTTAAGAATTCAGCTGGCTCTATCGATTACTTGAAAATTTTGTCCAACCAATTGTAATTTTTTTTAATTTAGGATAGAGTGGGAAGAATTCGGTGGGATCTTCCTTGTCACAATGACAATGATTTCAAAGCACAGGACAGGAAGGAAATCTACAAAAGGATACAAAGGGGTATGACTGCAAAGATGTCATTCTGGTCACCCCTTTAGGGAGGGCATTATTCCCACTTACCACTACCATTTCCCAATGACCCCTGATGGACTACTCTTAACAGAGGTTCCCTGAGACCTGAGAATTATTTTATGGTTTCCTCTAGGGTAAAAAAGGTTGAGAAAGGCTGGTCTAGATTTACCAAACAATTCTCATGTTCAACACTGTCAATCCCATCTACTGTATATGACGGGGTCTTACATACCAAGTGTATTCAATATGGGAGTGAAAGGAGCTGTTTTAAAGCGGAGCTCCACCCTAAAGGGGAACCTCTGCTTGTTTGCTTCCTCCCTCCTGTGTTAAAGCGGAGCTCCACCCTAAAGGGGAAGCTCTGCTTGGTTGCTTCCTCCCTCCCTCCGTTGCCACATTTGGTACATTTGGGGGGGGGAGAGGGAGCAGATACATGTCAAAACCAGGTATCCCCTACTTCTGTACATATCATTGGGATTGTATCTTTGTCTCCGCATGATTACTCTTCAAAATAAAGAATTAAAAAAAAAAAAACACAGGTATCCCCTCCCACTCCCTCGTAAGATTGCTACGATCGTTGTGCGGCGATCTACGCAATGTCCGGCCCCTCCTCCTCCCCCCCGCTGCCTTCTGGGAGACACAAAGGTCCCAGAAGACAGCTGGACCATTCAGAAAGCTCAGCGCAACTCGTGCATGCGCAGTAGGAAATGGGCTGTGAAGCTGCAAGGCTTCCGTTCCCGTCTCCTTTAGTAAGGATGTCGGCACCAGTTCAGGTGTGAATTCAGGCAAAAATTCAGACCTGAATCACACCTGAACCGGTGAGCAGAAAGGCACCGGACCCCAGGCATGAAACCACGGTCACACCTATGTGAACCCGGCCTTATAGCTTCTGGGCTGCTGATAAGGGGGTAGAACCAGTTCTCCTGCACTGGGCCCAGGCCAGCAAGGAGGCCCAGGCAACAGAACAATCAGATGTGAGCAGGAGAAGAGGTGATCAGTGCAGCGGGAGGGCAAATACAGGAACCGATCCCCTGTGTGCCTCTCCCTGCAACAGCTGAAAGCTGGTTTCTCCTTCTCTCCCTCCCGCTGGCTTTCAGCTGCTGCAGGGAGAGACACACAGGGGATCGGTTTCTGTAACTGCGCACCTCCACACCAGTCACCCTGCTCTCCTCTCCTGCCTGCTGCTTTCAGGATAGAGAGCAGATAAGGGGTCAGTAAATATGTCATATTTAACGGTGCTTAATTTATTGAATGACCACAGTGAGTGATCAGTACCGATCACTCACAGTATTTATTCATGACTGTAGCATAGTAAACTGTTTACTATTCTTCAGTTTGTGAATGAACTGGAAGCCTCTGTACAGCCTCACTGTCCAGTGCAGCTGAGGCTGCAGAGAAAGGGGTGGTGGAATCTCTGTCCTCAGTCCCTTTCTCTGTCTCAAAAGTGAGACAAAAAAATGTACAGCTCATCCACAATGGTTCTCTGGCCAATACAGTGTGAATGAGTAGTTTGTTTGTGTAGCTGGAACCACTTGTCACTCTGAGGGCGCGGCAGCTGTACGAACACAGCCACAGGTCCTAATTTAACAGGTGTGCAGGTGTGGGTGAGTGGCCCCGATTGCACACTGTCTGTGTTTAGGCCTGTACACCTGCACCCACATACCTGTCAAAGTAGGACCTGTGGCTGTGTTCGAAGAGCCACTGCGTCCCTATAGAGTAACATAGCCTGCCTCCACACAGCTTCAGCCACTGTACAGGCCACCACAACACTTAGGTGAATGAGACCTAGGACCTTATTCACACACAGAGCTTTACTTATTAAGTCAATACAGTTTTATCTTTTAGACTTGGCAGGATTTTGTAAGTTTCTTCATGTTTGTGTCCATAAAAATTAATTTTGTGTATTTTTTTTTAAGTGTATTTTCATCGAAAAAGTAGTTTTACTATTTGTAAGGGCCCTGTCAGGTAGGCTGTACCGAGCCCTGTGATTTCCAACAGCAGCCCTGAATAGATTTAATGAACAAGCCAGTATAATGTATGCTGAAACGCGACTCGGTCTAATGATAGATTATTTTTACATCTGTACAATAAAATACCAATTTAATCTAAATTTATATTTTTATAAATGGAAAAGTTACATTTAGCTCAAACAATAACATTTCCCCGGTCATTATTTTCATAGCAGTGCATTTTATAATTTGCATTTCCCATACTTAGCAGAAGAAACAACTGCTCATCTCAACCAAACTCTCTTCCATCACATTATCATTCTTCAATGGCATTTTGCATGTTCTTTTCAAATGATACCACAGAAACACATGGGGACATGTGCACGAATGTAATAGTGAAAAGCAACCAAAGTAGGAGTAAACTTCTGTTGATCACTTTCTGACCCTGGCTTTTTCTGACATTTGTTGTTTGCAAGTAAAAATCTGTATTGTTTGCTAGAAAATTACTTAGAACCCCCAGACATTACAGTATATATATTTTTTTAGCAGAGACACCAGCGAATAAAATGGCAGTCATTGCAATATTTTATGTCATACTGTATTTGCGCAGCGGTCTTCAAAATTAATTTTTTGGTAAAAAGTACAATTTAATGAATAAAAAACAAAAAAACAGTAGTGTTAGCCCAATTTTTTTATATAATGTGAAAGATGATGTTACGCCAAGTAAATAGTTACCTGATGTAGCACCCTGATGTTTAGGCAGGCATGCTATTAAATTTAGTTGCCAAGCGGTAGTTGTCTTGGCCAATTGTTAGGAGATCAGTTGATTTTGCCCTAATGCTGGAATTGCTGCATTTCTCTCTTCTGTCGCTAGGTGGCCGGGTATCTGGTGACATTAGATAAGACAAGGGCATTGCAAGGACAGATGAGGAATGAATGGGGTGTCTCAGCCAATGGGCAGGGATTTTCTTGGGTCCCGAAGCCTGCTGGGAGAGCCTATTTATTTGGGTGGAGTCAGGTGATCGGGGTCTGTGCCACCTGGACGGCTGTCTTGGTGGACATGTGTTGTGCTGCCCTGGGCTGCTAGGCCAGAAGCCTTGAGGCCTATTCCGGGGACATCTGGCTGCTAGGCTGTCTGAGGGCATATCCAAAAGCATGAGAGCAGCGTAGGGTTTGGACTGCGGGCTTGCAGTCCAACCAGAAGTAATGGTTCTGTTGGCCGGAGAACCTGTCGTGGTTGGAGGTAGAGGGGAAAGCTGTCGCCACTAAGGGACCATCCACCTTGTTACCAGGGACCACTGTGAGCAGCTTAAGCAAGTACCAGAGCAGTATTCTCACCAGCTGGGGACGGTGGAGAAGTGGGATACTTCAGCACGTGCCAAGTCAGGGACCCAGCCAGTGGAGGTGACGCTTGCAGAGCATTGTGTGCCAAGCCAGGGACCAAGCAGGCCAGCGGGGTGACGCTTGAGGAGTATCTGTGAGTGCCAAGCTAGGGACACAGCAGGGATGCAGGGGTGAAGCTTGAGGAAGATACTGAGTGAGAAGTTTGGAAGAGCTCAGGGGATCCGGTGGCAATTGGATCAAAAGGTCTAGTGAAGGGGAGACGTTGCTTGGGGTCCATGAGCGTGGCTGCTTAGATCCACAGCTCCGGCTCTACACAGACATCCTGCAGGCCCTTAGCTGCCACTGTGTGTATGGCTACTGATGAGCTGGTGTCCCTCAGAGCCAAAATGGATGACTTAGAGAACCGCTCTCGCAGGAATAATCTCAGTGTTGTGGGGCTCCCTGAGCGTTCATGAAAGGATCCTTCACTCCTGGCTGCGAAATGTTTTTGGGATGGAGGTGTTGTCCCATGCCTTTGTGACTGAGGGTGGACATCGTACCCCCCCACGTCTTTCCCCCTCGGGGGCCCCCCCAAGGTCCCTGTTTGCAAAAATCCTCACTTTTCAAGAAAAAGACACCATCCTGCGCCTTGCTAAAGCAAAGGGCCCACTCAAGTTTAACAGTAACAATATCTCCATATAGCCGAGTTTCTCGGCTGAAGTTCAATGCCAGCGCATATCCTTTGCTGCGGGGAAAGACCGCCTCAGCGCTGAGGGCTTGCCATATGCGATGCTCTTCCCTGCTGAGCTGCAGATTATCCATGAGGGTAAAGCACACTTCTGCACTTGTCCAAAGGATGCTATGGTCTGGATAGATGCTCGTTTTGGGAAACAACCTAGACAACGCTGCAACAGATGCTGCTCTCTGTATTTTTTCTTCCTCCTTGCCTCACTACTCATCTCTCCTGAAGCAAGCTTGAGCACCTGTGGGTCACCCTATCCTTCTTTCTGCCTCCTACACTCTATTGCTACAGATGACCTGAGGACTGCACCCACCCCTTTCTTCCTTTTTTGCTGCTATATGCTACTCGTGTGGCAGAACTGTCAGATGCCATTGCTGGATATAACACCTGCCTTGTCTTAAATGACTACCACTGTTTGTGCCTTCTTTTACAGGTTACTGTCATATCCTCCCGGATAGAAACCTTCGCCCTTACAGAGAGCCTTTCTGGACCCACTACTTAGCCCGCACCAGTAGGTGGCGAGGCCACAGGTTATTGTTTTCTTGTTTGGGGAACCAAAGCTCACTATGTTTGGGATGGTTGAGCAGGGTAGGGGGGAAGGGACTTTGTTTTTTTTTTTTCTTTTTTGGTACCTCTCACGTTTTATTTGTTGGGATTGTCTGGACTTCTAGGTTTTTTTCTGCTAATGTTTTTTATGCTCCTATTGCTGATCCATTTCTGTTGCTACTGTGCATTTATTCTGGTGTCTCTCTCGTGCAATGTTTTATATGTTGTATTGCATCTCCCCATGATCCTCCCTATGTTATGCTGTATATGACTGAATGTGGCTAATGTACTAAAACTGATCTCTTAGAATGTTAGGGGTTTGATCTCACCTCTTAAGCGGTCCTTGGTATTCTCCTTCCTTAAAAAATATAAGCCACATATTGTCTGCTTTCAAGACTCACCTCACCAATGCTAAACTGCGGTCCCTTAAACACCCTTGGCTGACTACACAGTACCACGCTACACATACCAACTACTCCCGTGCGGTTTCTATCTGCTAGCAAAATCCCTCCTCGCTGAAATCTTGTGCATTAAGACTGATCCAGAAGGGATATTCATTATACTTGCTATACCAATTATCTCTATAGTCTTTACACTAGTGAACATATATGTTCCTCTCCCATTTTCCTCAGACCTACTTTCTAATTTATCCCTAATGCTGCTGTCTAGAGTCCCTGGTCCCCTGCTCTATGTTGGGGCCTTTAATGCTGTTCTTGATCCTACCATGGACTGCTTGGGGGTGGGGGTAGACCCTACCCCTCATTTATTGACTGGACCCAGGTGTATGGTCTTACTGAGCTGTGGTGGTGGAAGCACCCAGAGGAGCGACATTTCTCTTGCCACTCTGACTCCTTCCACATTATGTCACATATAGATATGGCATTCCCTACTGTTGAAGTACTCCCTATTGTGCAGATGGCTTCCTACCTTCCCTGAGGGGTGTCATGCCCCCCTTTCTGCGGATCTCCTCCTCCTGCCAAACTCGAGCACTTTTGTCTGGCGACTGAACATTGCGGATTATTGGCGTACGAATCAGGGCACTGTTGGGTCCTCAACTGCCTGGGAGGCTTCTAAGGCTGTACTACGAGGCACCTTTATGTCCATTACTGGTATTCTGCGCAAGAACACCCAGCAGTGCACTGAGGATCTAGAAAACAAGATGGCAGCTGCTGAGGGAGCATATGCTGTGAATCCTGATCCGGCTACCCAGACATCGTGGCTACATAGTCGTAGAGAATATAAACTCCGCCTATTGGACCTTACTAAAAAACATATGCTCTATTTCACTCAGAAGACGTTCGAGCACGGCGATAAGGCAGGTCGCCTACTTGCATATCTAACCAGGCCGGACGGCACTCCCATCGCTATCCCTAGGATTCTAACTTCTCAGAATAGGGTTAACGATGTCCCTCAGGAGATAACAGATGCCTTCCTGACCTTCTATCGTGATTTATACACTACTAGGGCCCACTACACTGATGCCCAACTGGACGATACTACTTGACCCAGACAGTGCTTCCCCAACTATTTGACCAAGACCAGATTGAACTGGACGAACCTTTCTCTGTTGAGGAGCTCTCCCTAGCCATTTCGCAGCTCCGACTCATAAGACGCCGGGCTTGGATGGTTTTCCAGCTGAATGGTATACACAATTTCAACACCTATTGAGTCCCATCTTACTCAATACCTATATTGAGGCCCTGAAAGATGGGGTGCAACCTCCGTCTGAGAGAGCCTTTAATTATTTTGATACTCAAACCACAGAAAGATTCGCTCCAATGTGACTCTTATAGACCTATCTCTCTCATTAAAGCAGTTGTATACCCACAGGAAAAATAAAAATAAAAAACCTGTAAGGCAAAGGCATAATGAGCTAGTATACAGCGCATACTAGCTCATTATGAAATACTTACCTTAGAACGAGGCGTCGGTATCTAATCCTGCTCCATGCCGAGGGAGCTGACATTTTGCCCTCGGCGCGTCTTCCGAGTTTGCGGCTCCGGCGCTATGAGTGGCCAGAGCCGCGATGCAAGCGGGAGTTTTTTCCCGTCAAGGTCCAGCAGTGTCTGCCGGACCTTCAGCCGGGCATTCACAGCGCATGCGCCGCTGACGTCAGCGGCTGCATGCAAAGTGAATATCTCCTAGGAGATATTCATTTTACCTACAGGTAAGCCTTATTATAGGCTTACCTGTAGGTAAAAATTAATAAATAGGGTATACAACCACTTTAATATGAATGTTAAAATTTTGGCCAAGATCCTGGCAAACCGAGTAGGGTGGTTGCGAAATTGGTTAGGGGTGGGATCAAGGGGGATTTATACTAGGCCGTTCAACCAGAATGAATATTCCTAGACTGTTCCACAATTTGACCTATCCCCATGACTGTACATCTACCCGTATGATTTTGTCACTAGACACTTATAAAGCCTTTGATACTGTAGAGAGGCCCTATCTATTTCGGGTATTGCAACTGTGTGGGTTTGGCCCTCGACTCATAGCATGGATATGGCTACTCTATACTTCACCGCTTGCCCGACTAAGAATTAACTCTCAGATCACTGAGTCTTTCCAATTACTTGAGACACCAAGCAGAGGTGTCCCTTATCGCCCCTCCTGTTTGCTCTGGCTATGGAACCCCTTGCCGTAAAGATCCCTAGCTCTCCGATTATTAAGGGCCTTCCTATAAATAACATTGAAGAGAGTATATCTCTCTATGCTGACGATACTTTAGTCTATCTGGCGGACCCTCATACATCTCTTAATAATCTCTTGTCTGAAGTTAACACGTTTGGTGACTATTCTGGATTCTGGGTGAACTGGGATAAATCTATCCTATTTCCACTAGCTCAAACTGTACTCCCACTGATTTCCCCCGAACTCTAAACTGCAAGTCGCTACCTCTTTTAGATATCTAGGGGTTATAGTTCAATTACCACTATCTTTGTATATTGCCAATAATCTACGCCCCCTACTGCTACAACTACAGACACAGGCTAAACAGTGGAAAGATTTGCCTTGAGGCTGTGGTCGGGCCCACCTGCTCTCCCTGATGTCAGAATCACTGAGGAAAAGGATACCGGAGTTGGGTAAGCCTGCAAGGGGTGAAAGTGGTTTGCTAGTAGGGGAGGTGATACCTCTGGCCATTAAGGGAGACAATACGGTTGTGCCAGCTAAAGCCAGCTCCATGTGCTTCTATCTCCCGGCCAAAGAATGCTCCACCATATCCAATTCTGATATCGCCTCTGACAGGATCTCCGAACTGTTTTCAGACAATTTGTCATGGACTGGAAAGTGGAGTGAGAGTGAAGAGGAGCAGTTATTTGACTTGGAAGAGGATGAAATTCCTCTAGGGTCTACTGTGTTAAGTTTGGATTGTCTACTAATACCGTGCCAACTGTGTGTATTACAGGAGGATCGCTTGGAAAATTGGGTCTCTAAAGTTATTCCCACTAAAATGATAGAAGTAACTAAGTTTGATTGCAAGCCCGACGTTGTTGCAGGATACACGGTTCAGCATGCTCCAGACGCACAGGTCATACCCGGAAATGGAGACCCTAAGACACTGCCTAGGCTGTCCAAAGTACAGCGCATCATTATTAAGAAAGTGGCTGAGGAATATGGATATTTGTATCCCCATATATCAGCTCATCTAGAGGAAGAGATTCATGACAGGGAAACACAATGGGTAAATGAAGCTGTTCGAGGTTTCCTTCGGATCCCTTTGCGGGTGGACTTCCCAAAGTTGTCACCCAAGATAGCCGAAAAGTACATTTCAGTATGGCAAACCTGGGGCTATGGTCGCAAAATTAACGCAGACAGTGTGATCATCCGTAGGCCCAACAAGAAGGACATTCGACATTTCATTACTAGGGTGAATGCCAAAGGGGAGGCCCTGAAATTGCCAGATCCCGGATATTACTGTTAGAAGATATTGCATTGTGTTTCACTGACACCATGTGGATTACAAATGTGTGCTTTGTGGAGTTAAGACGCTCTGCTGAAAAGCCACTCCATCTTTTGTACAGAAATTGTTACTAGTGGGGAACATTCCTGTTGGCTGTATTGCTGGGACTGTGCTGGACTGAACGCTGCCGGCAGATACAGGGAGTGCCCACTTGAGTAATGCTGGCTAGTGCTGTGGAATTGCTAGTGTGCCTCCCTCTGAAAAGTAATCTGTTGATGTGACGTTCAGCAGATTTGTTCTTCAACCAATGAGGAAATCTTTCATAGTCCCTGGCTGTTATGTGGACAGACTGAGAGTACCATTGCAGGGGGACCTGTGTTCAGAAGTGTGGTCCTTTGCACCATGGGCTGGCTGCTTGTTGCCTGATTGCAGCCATGCCTCCTGTCTCCGGAGTTGTCCCTGAAAAGAAGGGAAACTGCTGGGAAATGTTTCCCTACCCCGAGTGAAAAATATTGAACGACTTTGAAGCTTCAAGGACACTGGGGTTTTTAGTTATACAGTGAATATAAAGGATTATATGTGATCTTGCGCAAGACCTTGGTGAATAAGAATAACAATACTGACCAAAATAACATATAAATCATCAAACAGTGATAATGTGATGCAAAAAAAGTGCAAGTGCTAAATGATCTTCAAACTGATCTTCAAACTGAAATGCGTATTAGAGGTTTATTATTTTTTTATGTGGATCCGAACACCGGGTTAGAGGTGATTCTCCCCTATTTTACTGAGCAGTCATCTTCTTCTCTGATTGATCCGGGACTCTGGAATTGTGGCAATTATCCATTTGATGGATTAAGGCATTTATCTATGCCCATGAGGTAAGAGTTCTCAGAGCACATTGAATGGATGTTATTGTTCTGTCCACCAGATGTCTTGCTGATGTTTTATACTGGTTATTTGTATGTGCTGTTAAATTTACATGCAAATATGTAATTTACTTAAGACAATCATATGTGGTGTGCAGGCTCCATCTAGCGTTCCTTTTTGGTATTGCTGCAGTTCTATTTCTTTGTTTATTTGTATGTGTAACTAAGGAAGTTGTCAGCAAGCAGGGAATTCTGGGTAGCATCTTAGCAGGAAGTGAAACAGCCACCATTTTGTGAGAAGACATTCAGGAAACAACACATGTATTTCTCTATCTATCTCCATCACCCCTTAGAGAACTTAAAAAGTAAGTTTTTACTATCCCATCTTGTACTGTGTATTGTTGTTTATGCAATGTATGCTGTATTGAATGCAATGTTATACTTATTGAGGTCTATTTCTGTTATTTTGTAGTTTCACCTGGCTTGTTCTAATAAAACTGAGATCAAAGAAATATGGTATCTACAATTATTGAGATAAGAAGGTTTAGCAATCTGCTCCTTGAGACAGAACAGTTATTACCATCTGATCTACAGTCAACATGATATGTTCTGCTTTAATCTACTGATTTATGAACTGTTTGCACTATTATTTTTACTTTATTTTCATTTTTTGAACTTTTTGCACATTCAACTTTTTTCACTTTTTTGCACATTTAACCATTTTTGAGCATTTTGGGATTGGTTTCAGTTAACCTTGTCTACACTTTGGAAATGTTTACTACATAGTTCGATATATTCTACACTGTAGAGTATATATTATATATACCTATATATTTTTTTTTTCACTCCTATGAGTTTTTTACTACTTTTTTATCAGTTTGAAGATCATTTAGCACTTGCACTTTTTTTGCATCACATTATCACTGTTTGATTATTTATATGTTATTTTGGTCACTATTGTTATTCTTATTCACCAAGGTCTTGTGCAAGATCACATATGATCCTTTATATTCACTGTATGACCATTAGGTGATTTGTGATCACTGGTAGATTTTGCAGCAATTCCACATTACTTGTACCTTTATTTGTATTTTAATAGCGCAGAGGTTCTCTCACTGGGTTTTTAGTTAGCTAGGTAGAATAAGCTGAGGCAAAATTCTTACCTTACACTTTGATGGACTGTCCAGTGTACCAGAATTGTTTTCATACACTGACCACCAGGTGGCGTGAGCGGTCCCAACCTGAGTGAGCTCTTATTCATATTGTGTGTTTATCTGATAGCAGCCCTCACAAAATCCACTCGCCTGTTCATGTGGGCTTGCGGGGGGACGAGCACCGCCGGCAGCCTGGGTTTGTCAGAGCGATCGTAGGGGAGAGTAGAGCCACCGCCTGGTTGATCAGAGCGCGGGGAACGTAACAGCTTTCATTTCAATAGCTGTGTGTGCGCCGTCATATACAGCCCCTCCTCTTTGTCGAGCACAGCTGCATTGGGGACACATGGCTGCACTGGCGGACACGGGCTGCACTGGCGGACACGGGCTGCACTGGCGGCACATAGCTGCATTGGGGACACAGATAAAGTTATTAATATCTATTTTTATAACGTAATTCTGCATAAAACATTTAAGTGTCATTTCATGAGATAATTTATGAGGGCGTGTTTAGGGGTGGGATTAGGGGCAGGGCATGGTAGGGGTTGGGCGGGGCAACTGGTGGCAGGTAACCCTTGAGGCCTGGCTAGTAGCTCAGGACTTGAAATTTTGAGCCCTGTGATAGGGCATGCTAAGAAAGTTGCTGTAAGATGACTATGAAAGGGGGTGGCATTCTCAGATGATGATGTAAATGTGTGTATTCTTGGTATATTATAGGGTGTCTTTACATCACTATGCTGCTCTCAGCTGGGAGTAATTAACAGATAGTCAAGGTTCACTCATGTACAGTATCTCACAAAAGTAAGTACACCCCTCACATTTTTGTAAATATTTTATTTATTATTATTCTTTTCATGTGACAACACTTAAGAAATGACACTTTGCTACAATGTAAAGTAGTGAGTGTACAGCTTGTATAACAGTGTAAATTTGCTGTCCCCTCAAAATAACTCAACACGCAGCCATTTAATGTCTAAACCACTGGCAACAAAAGTGAGCACAACCCTAAGTTAAAATGTCCAAATTGGGCCATTAACCTCTGCATATGACGCTAAGCACGTGCACTCAACTTCTTTGGTCGACCATGACAAGGCCTGTTCTGAGTGGAACCTGTCCTGTTAAACCGCTGTATGGTCTTTGCCACCATGCTGCAGCTCAGTTTCAGGACCTTCCCAATTTTCTTATAGCCTAGGCCATCTTTAGAGCAACATTTTTTTTTTTCAGATCCTCAGAGAGTTCTTTGCCATGAGGTGCCATGTTGAACTTCCAGTGACCAGTATGAGAGAGTGAGAGCGATAACACCAAATTTAGCACACTTGTTTCCCAATCACACCTGAGACCTTGTAACACTAACGAGTCACATGACACCAGGGAGGGAAAATGGCTAATTGGGCCCAATTTGGACATTTTTACTTAGGGGTGTACTCACTTTTGTTGCCAGCGGTTTGGACATTAATGGCTGTGTGCGTTATTTTGAGGGGGCAGCAAATTTACACTGTTATACAAGATGTACACTCACTACTGTACATTGTAGCAAAGTGTAATTTCTTCAGTGTTGTCACATGAAAAGATATAATATATTTACAAAAATGTGAGGGGTGTACTCACTTTTGTGAGATACTGTATATATTAGATAGTTAGTTAGGATATAAGGTTATTATTATGCAGGATTTATATAGCGCCAACAGTTTACGCAGCGCTTTACAACATTAGGGCAGACAGTACAAGTACAATACAATTCAATACAGGAGGAATCAGAGGGCCCTGCTCGTTAGAGTTTACAATCTAGGAGGGAGGGTCAAGTTATACAAAAGGGTAATAGCTGTGGGGGATGAGCTAATGGAGAAAATAGTGCAGTTGTTAGATGGAGGTAGGATAGGCTTCTCTAAAGAGGAAAGTTTTCAGGGATCGCCTAAAAGTGGATACATTTGGAGACAGTCTGGCAGATTGGGGTAGGGAATTTCAGAGGATGGGCGAGGCTCGGGAGAAGTACTGGAGGCAGATATGGGAGGAAGTGATGAGGGAGCTAGAAAGCAGGAGTAACGGAGAGGGCGATTAGGTTGGTATTTTGAGACTAGGTTAGTGATGTAGCTGGGGGCAGAGTTGTGGATGGCTTTGTAACTTATTGTTAGCATTTTGAATTTAATTTGTTGGGTGAGTGGCAGCCAATGGAGGGATTGGCAGAGAGGGGTAGCAGACACTGAGCGGTTTGTAAGGTGGATGAGTCTGGCAGCAGCATTCATGATGGACTGAAGGGGGGATAGTCTATTTAAAGGTAAGCCAATGAGGAGGGAGTTGTAGTAGTCAAGGCGAAACATAACCAGGGAGTGAATCAGGAGCTTTGTGGTTTCATTGGTTAGGAAGGGATGTAGTTTAGAGATGTTGCGGAGGTTGGGGCGGCAAGCTTTGGAAAGTGATTGGATGTGGGGCCGAAAGGAGAGTTCAGAGTCCAGGATAACACCTAGCACCCTGACGTGGGGACGGGTGGATAGTTGTGCCATTGCTCTTGACAGACAAGTCAGGGGAAGAGGCACGTGGGGGGGGGGAATATTATAAGCTCGGTTTTGGACAAGTTGAGTTTGAGGAAGTGGTGTGACCTCCATATAGATATGTCTGTTAGTAAGTTAGTTATGCGTGAGGAGACTGATGGAGTGAGATGAGGGGTGGAGAGATAGATTTGTGTGTCGTCAGCGTAGAAATGATATTGAAAGCCGAGAAAGGTTAATGTTTTTGCATTTTTTTTCCTTAACTGTTTGGGTGGTACGCCACATGTAAAACTGTATATAATGTCTATTATTTATTTGCCCTTTTGTGAACTGCCACTTGCTCATATATATATATATATGGTATGTATATTCCATTTATGTGGTACACCACATGTACTGTTTGTTACTATTATTCTTTTCCTTGTTTCCCCACCCATCCCAGTTTTTGCCAGGACATTCACTCTCAGGTTTTAAAGCTCACATTATTTTTCTGCAAAACCTAAACCGTAGTTTTCCTAGGCAAGGGGAGGATGTAGCACCCTGATGTTTAGGCAGGGATGCTATTAAATTTAGTTGCCAAGCGGTAGTTGCCTTGGCCAATTGTTAGGAGGTCAATTGATTTTGCCATAATTCTGGAATTGCTGCACTTCTCACTTCTGTCGTTACGTGGCTGGGTATCTGGTGACATTAGATAAGACAAGGACATTGCAAGGACAGATTAGGAATGAATGGGGTGTCACGGCCAATGGGCAGGGATTTTCTTGGGTCCCTAGGCTTGCTGGGAGAGCCTATTTATTTGGGTGGAGTCAGGTGATCGGGGTCTGTGCCACAGGGACAGCTGTCTGGGTGGACGTGTGTTGTGCTGCCCCGAGCTGCTAGGCCGGAAGCCTGAGGCCTATCCCAGGGACATCTGGCCGCGATGCTGCGTAGGGAGAGAGCAGCGTAGGGTTTGGACTGCGGGCTTGCAGTCCAACCAGAAGTAACGGTTCTGCTGGCCGGAGAACCTGTCGTGGTCGGAGGTAGAGGAGAAAGCTGTCGCCACTAAGGGACCATCCACCTTGTTACCGGGGACCACTGTGAGTAGATGAAGCAAGTACCAGAGCAGTATTCTCACCAGCCGGGGATGGTGAAGAAGTGGGAAAACTTCAGCACGTGCCAAGCCAGGGACCCAGCCAGTGGAGGTGACGCTTGCAAAGCATTATTGTGTGCCAAGCCAGAGACCAAGCAGGCCAGCGGGGTGACGCTTGAGAAATATCTGTGAGTGCTAAGCTAGGGACCCAGCAGGGATGGGGGGGTGATGCTTCAGGAAGATATGGCTGTCTACTTAAGGGTGTTCTGGCCCCAACCCTCTCTCCCACAGTTCAGTTTAGGAGGCAATAAATCTCTTTGCATTTAAATAGTGTATGGCTCCCATCAATCCTCCTTGCATTACACTCACCATGCCATGCAACCCACTCTACACAGACGGATGTGAGCTGTCCCTAACTCTGGAGGTCACCGTTAGGCCTAAAGAGGCCCGGGACTTTGCTACACTAACATGTCATGCTTTAAAATGGTGCACGCTCGTGGAAACTACGGTATTTAAAAATGTCTAAGTGATGCTTTCAATTTTTTTACAGGTTAACTGTTACAGAGGAGGTCTTGCGCTAGAATTATTGCTCTCACTCTAACGATCATGGCTATACCACACATGTGTGGTTTGAGCAGCATTTACATATGCAGGTGCAACTTATGCATGCGTTTGCTTCAGAGTGCGTGCTTGGAGGAATAGGGCGCTCTAAAAAAAATTTTTTTCTTATTTAATTTATTTTTACGCTGTCCCTTTAGTTATTTTTGACCACTTTTATTCCTATTACAAGAAATGTAAACATCACTTGTAATAGAAATAAGCATGACAAGTCCTCTTTATTGAGAGATCGGGGGTAAAAAAGACCCCAGATCTCTCATTTACCTTTAAAAAAAAAAATGTAATTTTGCCTTTAAGGGAAAAAATGTATCCCACTGCTGGACCGTCCACCGTGGATATACGTCGCTCCAGCCGCTGTCTCGAGTCCTTGTTGGATAGATTGATAGCAGCAGGAGACATTGACCACTTTTATGGCCCCTTGCACACTGGGGCCAGGCCGCGTTAACAGTAAAGCGCCACTTTACCGTCGTTTTAGTGGCCCTTTTTGCCCATGTTGCGCATCTCTTTGCAGGCGCTTCAGCAGCGCTGCCCACTCATTTCAATGGTCAGAGCATTTTTGGAGCAGTGTGTACACCGCTCCCAAACCGCCCCAAAGATGCTGCTTGCAGGACTTTTCAGAAAGTCCCGCAAGAGCACCGCCCCAGTGTGAAAGCACTCAGGCTTTCACACTGGGGTGGCAGGGCAGGCATTTTTCAGGTGCTTTACAAGCGCTATTTTTAGAGCTAATAAGCCTGAAAAACGGCTTCAGTGTGAAAGGGGTCTATATGAAAGCCAATCACCTGCTGTAAATAAAGATACCTGGGTTATGGCAGTGTCAGAGTAATGATGTATAGTTACAGTTAGGCGGTCGAGAAAAAAAGGAGGGGAAGAAAAAAGGAAAAGGAAAAAAAAAGAAAAGGGATGGGAGAGAGCAAAGTGGGGGAATGAAAAAAGAAGAGGAAAGAAGGAAGGGAAATTAAATTAAAGATGGGAATGGAGAAGGAAGACAGAAACAAATACCTTTGGGCCCCTTTCACACTGAGTCGGTGGGTGCGTTGGCAGGAAAAGCGCCGCTATTTCTAGCGGCACTTTACCGTCAATTTCGCAGCGATTTTACCCCCCGCTAGCGGCCGAGAAAGGGTTAAAACCACTGCAAAGCGCTGCTGTAGCAGCGCTATGCCGGCAGTATAGCCACGCTGCCCCATTGATTTCAATGTGCAGGAGCGGTGTATACACCGCTCCTTCACCGCTCCAATGATGCTGCTAGCAGGACTTTTTTAGTGTCCTGCCAGCGCACCGATCCAATGAGAAAGCCTCGGGGCTTTCACATTGGAGAGACAGCCGCGGCGCTTTGCAGGCGCTATTTTTAGCGCTGTAGCGCCTGCAAAGCACCCCAGTGTGAAAGGGGTCTAAGAATGCTAATAAGAGAACTTTCCTGTAACCCATAAAATCAATCATAATCCCTGTTTCATTTGAAATCATTGAATTTAAAATGATAGTCTCTAAACACTGCAACACGAGTGTGAGGCATGAGCCATTGATATTGTTGCAAGAAAATGTTTAATCCATTTGTTTTCTATCTTTGACAAAGTATCACTTTGACCTTGTCTATTAATTGACAGAGCAAGTTTAATGTATTTACATTCATTCCTTATCTGTACGCAGCACAAATATTAAGGTGTGTAATCAGAACGATAACATTGTTGCTGTGCTAACATTTTTGCACACACTGAATAGTCAGCTTTGATGGGTTTGGTAAGGAAAAACCATAGTTGGCTATTTCTCAAAGTTCATATTCATCTTATAAAGCTAGAGAGTCAGCTGTGTAAAAGAAAGTGATTTCTAGACATGTGAGGTCACTGCTGACACCATGAATAATGAATCCTGAGTGAGAAAATATTGCTACTCATACCATCCATTGGAAATGAAAATTATTTCAAGGGTAATAAGTCTTGTGTAGCCATGCTGTTCTGCATGTCCTCTACATACACAGCCTCATAGTAGGGGAACAACTGCACTCTTTAACCTATTAACCTAGAGAGCCTTCCCTTGCCCTGACCTGTTCTAGACCTTCCTCAAGCCTTACAGCAATGGAACCCAGCAGCAGCCCTTCCAGCAAAAGTTTTGTTTCCAGAAGACATTTCCCTTATAAAGTTAGGTGTAAGAAAAGTGCATACAATTAATTTTAACACATCATTGAAACACAATTGATATACACATTTTGCACACTTCAGTCATCCCAAATGTTGATTTCACTGCCTACTCCCACTACAGGGTTCCCAACCCTAACTCTGGCGACATGTAGTGGGCAGTTTGGGCAATTACCCTTTTCTTAAAAGCAACCACTTTTTTAAAAGCAGTATATAGCAGTTTTGTGCATATCTTCTTTCTTTATTATGGCAAGGGCTAGAAAATAAAACACTAGACAGGTAAATATGAAATGTAGCAGATTAATATTATGTATTACCATATACGGACAGCCAGTTAGTTGGTGGCACTCTAAGCTAATTTTTATGTTTTCTAGTATATTGTTGTATAACTGTTGTTTACAGAGCTCAATCTGAAGTTTACACACACAAGTGAATGAGTGTGAGGACTGACTCTGCCCAAGATTTCATAGAGAGACATGCAAACTGATAACTTATGTTGTTTTTGAAAACAATAGTGCTTTGGCGATATTTTGTAAAGAAATATAATAAGGCCTCATGTACACTGCAGCTGATAAACTGACGTTCATGTGTATGTTAAATAATCAATGTGATAATCTCAATTGTGTAGCAAAAATATTACTATATACTGGTACCCAATGTGATTAAGATTAACGCTTACCTGTAGGTGCAAGAAATATTTCCCAAACCTAAAAGGTTTAGGAGATATTTGCAGGAATAGCGGCATGCGCCGTAGACATCGAGCGCATGCGCACTGAGCGTGCCGTTTCTAACTGCGATCATGACATTAGTGGTGGCACCAGCGCGCATGCACAGGAGTGACATCATTGCGGCTCTGGCCAGTCACAGCGCCGCAACCGTGATACCCGGAAGTCACTCCAGTATAGATGGTGGCGTCGGAGGAGGCAAACGAAGGCTGACGCCCGGGGCTTTGATCTCAGGTAAGTAATTCATAATGAGCTAGTATGCTATGCATACTAGCTCATTATGCCTTTGCCTTGCAGGGTGAATTTTTTTTTTTGTAAGAGGCTTTACTTCCTCTTTAAAAGCAACATTAAAGTGAACCTACAACAATATATATTTTTCCCTTTTGTTTGGTTCTTTTCAGTTCAATAGCCGTAAATAAAAGAGAGCTGTGTTAGCTATAAGTCCCTGGAGCCGCATGGCCCAGTCATATGCTCCTCCATACTTCAGCTCCTGGAGTAGAAAGAATTTGCCAGAGAACAAAGGAAAATTATATACTGTTTATGCTGGGGTTATACAGTATGTTGAGGGGGAAGTTATGTTATTTGATATTGGGGACATTTAGTTAGAAAGTTAGAGAAGTATTAGTCTTTTCACCCACTAGAAACTTCATTTGTGGAGAAATATTAGATTACTGTACTTGCTTATGCTCATTTGTGACCAGTTCTTTTAAAAGCAAACCTGCAGTGTGATCAGCAAATAAGGAATAAAATCAACAACTACCACTTTGATGTTGTGACTGGTCTAAGCAGGCATAACTCCCTACCACTGCACCCTTGATGGTTCAGCTGATGATCAAAACTGGGTTGCAGTTGCTGCTATTTTGGAATCTTGATGCTGGGCCTGCTAGGTACAGCAGACTGTCAATAAGTAGGTTCACCATTTTGAGATTTGACATATGTGTATTGACTAGGTGAACATATGCATCTGGCAGGGGACACCATGCAAGATCATGAGGCTGCAAATGGATTGGACAGTGGGGCCTCAAGACACACACCACAGCCAAATGACAGTAGATCAGGAAGAGTAGAGTGGTTGGATATTTTCCCAATCCCGAGTCCAATTTTCCATATTCCTAAAGATAAGTTCTTATAAAAATACATCCATGGTAATCAGGAGCATATATAGAGGGGGGTGGCAGGAGGGTACAGAGCATGATGTCCAAGTACCCAGTGCTGCTGCACAGCTCATCAGCAGTGCACAGGGGCAGCGCCAGGAGTGAGCATGGGTTTGCTATAGCACCTCTATCTCACAGAGGTTGTTCTTTTTTGTCAGCCACTGCTATAGTGCCACCCCGCCTCAGCCACTGTCAGGTCTAGTAGTTGGGGGGGTGAGGGAACTCTGGAAACCCTAATTTAATGTTGGGGGCTGACTTTGGGGACCCCAATATAAGCAAGGGGACTCTGAGAATCCTAATATAAGGGATGGTGACTCTGGAGACCCTGATATAAGTGGGGGTGGCTCTGGGGAACCTGATGCTTGGAAGGGGACTTTGGGAACTTAATGTAATGGGGTGGTAACTCTGGGAACCCTGAAGGTACTCACTCTCGCTTCTGTTGGGTTGGCCTAGGCAATTCCATTGAAAGTTGAGCCCCCCCCATCATCCCGAAACCTCCTGGGACTTATCACAGGTTCCAGGAGGTTGCGGGTCCCTTTACAAAGTGCACAGTGCTTTCTCAAAGAATTGTTTCAATAAAGTTTCTTTGAGAAAGCGCTGTGCCTAGAGCAAAACATGTTGGAATAGAAACTGCTCCTACTAGCTATTTTTATAAAGGAAGAATATTATTTTGTATCTTGGTGTGCGGCATTTCAGTTGTTGGAACAATTTACAATTATATTATTGTGCATTATTTTATTTGGAAGTGCAAATGGTAAGAAGTATTAGTTGACTCCCACATGTAGCCTAAATTAAAAACTTCTCCACACAGCTGTCAAGAAATTTAAGTCAAAGACAAGGATATATTCTGCCCTGATATACCTAACTCCATCTCTATGCTTCCTATTTTGTCCCATTAATAATACATCATGCGAGAAGACCTTTCCTTTGACTCTTTGAATCCTGTACAACTGGCAGGTATGAGGTGGATCCGAAGTTCTAGAACTGTTGCTAGTTGTGGCTTTTTTCAAGGACAGTGCTGGGCTCTAGATCCAATCCTAAAAAAGTTCAGTTAACCATTTCTCATGTCTAGTGTAATAACTCTTTTTCTAAATCCTGCCATTTCCTCCTGTCTACTTGTATTTTAGGGCCTTTAAATCATAATTGCAGTTGTGCAACAATAACTACAACTTATTATGCACGAAACAATCTGTGTCATTTCCGCATATATATGTGCTCTTGGCCATGTGGTGTAACAAACTGACATACTTTATATTTAGAATTGCTTGCCTCTTGTCCTTTACTAACATTCATTCAAAAGCAGACATTAGATAGGAGGGGATGGAGAGCTGAGGCTAGTTTCATATATAAATGCACTACCTTGGGGCTTGCCTCTGTTTACCATTGTTTGCTGATGAATGTTAACAAAGGATAGCATTTTAAAAGAAACTTGTACTGCAAGAAATATGTATCTCCCACTGCAGACCCCTTTCTCTGAAATTGCTAATTATCTGGCTTTTATGCTGACCTTTCTTTAATGCTTTCTGCTTCACTGACCCATAATATGCATGCCAATTAGGAGTTCTGATTTTACTCTACCTTTACTTGCTGTATCCACACCAGTAAAAGTAGGAAGGTTGGAAAATATAGAAGTTCCCCACCCTGAGCAATGTCCCATGATAAAGAAAGATTCACCTCTACGTTCCACTGTTGAGTAGAAATAAGTGAACTGCATAGTTGCCAACAGTCCCGATTTTCCCGGGACAATCCCGATTTTGGGACCCTCGTCCCGATTGGAGGCTGTCCCGAATCGGGATTTTCCATAAGGAAAATCGGGAATGTTGTTTTTTTTAATTTTTGGAGCAGCTGGCTCCAGCAAAATGGCGCTGCCGCTCGATCTTCCCCCTAGTGTTGAGTAAGTGGAGAGAGGAAGGGGGTTTGATCCGTGCAGCCAATGAATCGGCTTCTTTAGCTGCACGGCCCCTCCCTTCTCCACTGAAGCAGAAGACATGGCGCTGCCATCGCCGTGTATTGCCGAAAAGTTCCCCAGCCCCGTACTGCGCAAGCGCAGTACAGGGGGTCCTTACTTGCCAAGGGGAATTTTCTCGACAGAACACCGGCCGCTCCTGCACTGAGTGGAGGGGTCTGCACTAATAGAGGGGGGGTCTGCACTAATAGAGGGGGGGTCTGCACTAATAGAGGGGGGGTCTGCACTAATAGAGGGGGGGTCTGCACTAATAGAGGGGGGGTCTGCACTAATAGAGGGGGGGTCTGCACTAATAGAGGGGGGGGGTCTGCACTAATAGAGGGGGGGGGTCTGCACTAATAGAGGGGGGGTCTGCACTAATAGAGGGGGGGTCTGCACTAATAGAGGGGGGGTCTGCACTAATAGAGGGGGGGGTCTGCACTAATAGAGGGGGGGGTCTGCACTAATAGAGGGGGGGGTCTGCACTAATAGAGGGGGGGGTCTGCACTAATAGAGGGGGGGGTCTGCACTAATAGAGGGGGGGTCTGCACTAATAGAGGGGGGGTCTGCACTAATAGAGGGGGGGGTCTGCACTAATAGAGGGGGGGGTCTGCACTAATAGAGGGGGGGGTCTGCACTAATAGAGGGGGGGGTCTGCACTAATAGAGGGGGGGTCTGCACTAATAGAGGGGGGGGTCTGCACTAATAGAGGGGGGGGTCTGCACTAATAGAGGGGGGGGTCTGCACTAATAGAGGGGGGGGTCTGCACTAATAGAGGGGGGGGTCTGCACTAATAGAGGGGGGGGTCTGCACTAATAGAGGGGGGGGTCTGCACTAATAGAGGGGGGTCTGCACTAATAGAGGGGGGTCTGCACTAATAGAGGGGGGTCTGCACTAATAGGGGGGGGTCTGCACTGATGGAGGGGGTCTGCACTGATGGAGGGGGTCTGCACTGATGGAGGGGGTCTGCACTGATGGAGGGGGTCTGCACTGAGGGGGTCTATACAGACTCTGCTGGGGGCACCTGATGCAAGGACAGACACTGCCGGGGGCACCTGATGCAAGGACAGACTCTGCTGGTGGCAGGCGACGTGGCTAGTGACATGCTCAGGGATCCCACTGATTCGGCATTATGGTGAGTTGAGTGATTTAATTTTATATTACAATGTAATAATAGAAATATTGCGCTTCAGTCATCATGACACCATAACAACCATGGTGCCAGGATGATTGAAGTGTTAACACCAGGTGTTTGGAGTATCTTTGCTGATTGTTAAACTTTCTAGAATACACATATTTCTATTGTGTAGGATCTGGGGCTGCTGTCCCGTCACTCCCCTCTCCCCCTTTCCCTCTCCATCCCTCATTCATCTCAGACTCTAACCACACCCTCTTGAGCCACGCCCATTTAAGCCACGCCTGCTTTCCCCGTAACCCACGCTCATTTTCCGTCGCTTCGCGCGACGCACTTGTCATTTTCCCGTTAAGCCACGCCTACAAATGAATGCCCTGCCCCCTAATCATTGTACGGCTCCGCCTACAGCCAAAAAAGTGTCCCACATATTTTTTTTGCAATGTTGGCAATTATGGAACTGATCAATCCAAACTTAGATCTGACCAATACAGCAGTAATATGATGGATACAGGTATATACAGATTCATCTTCATTCTATCCTTTCTAAAACAAAACCATCTACAGTTGGCTCTTTGGTGTTATGCACAATGTAGTAGCTAACAACTGCCGGTCATATTTTATTTTACTATAGTCAGATGATTGAATAAATGACTCCACCATGGAATATTGCAGTCCACACATTGCCTCTGGACACTGCTGTTCACAGATTGAGGTAAAGAACCAATCAGTGGCTCTTTACTACGTGATCAGCTGTGTCCAATCACAGCTGACCATGATGTAAGCAGAAGCCGGTTATCAGCATTCCTTTCCTCATGCTGGCTTGTGTAAAAGGGACATGTACACTGATAATCAGGGCACTGATTATCTGTGCAGTCCCAACAGTACCCACCAGTTCTGCCAATAAGTGCCCATCAGTGCCTCCCTATCAGTGCCCACCAGAGCCACCTATCAGTGGGCACTGATTATCAGTGCAGTCCCAACATTGCCCACCAGTTCTGCCAATCAGTGCCCATCGGTGTCGCCTCACCAGTGTCACCTACCACTGCCCATCATTGTCACCTATCAGTGCCCCCCTATCAGTGCCGCTGTTCAGTGCAGCCTCATCAGTGCCCACCAGTGCCACCTATTAGTGCCCATCAGTGCCGCTGTTCAGTGCAGCCTCATCAGTGCATCCTCATCAGTGCCCACCAGTGCCGCCTATCAGTGCCCATCAGTGCCCATTAGTGCAGCCTCATCAGTGCACATCAGTAAAGGGGAAAGCGTACCTGTTTGCCAAATTTTATAACAAACTACGAAAGGGGTTTTTTTTTTGTTTTTTGCTTTTTTTTTTTTAGTCTTTTTTTGTATATTTAGCAAAATATAAAAAACCCAGTGGTGATTAAAAATCACCAAAAGAAAGCTAGCTCTATTTGTGTGAAAAAAATGATAACAATTTTGTTTGGGTACAGTGTAGCATGGACATGCAATTGTCATTCAAAGTGCAACAGCGCTGAATACTGTAAATTGGCCTGGGCAGGAAGGGGGCAAAAGTGCCCAGCAGGCTAAACCACTTGTTCCCCAATGACACACCTGGCTATAAGTTGAAGGTTGCTCACACCTGTGTAACTTAAGCGTTAGCATGTTAGTATGTATAAGACTACACAGAAGTAGTATACGCAGCGTTGATAAGAACAGCATCAACCGTTAAAGCATGAATGGCACAAATAAAAGCTTCACTGTAAGACCCCTTTCAAACTGGGGAGGTTTGCAGGCGTTATTGCGCTAAAAATAGCGCCTGCAAACCGCCCCTAAACAGCCTCCGCTGTTTGTTCAGTGTGAAAGCCCGAGGGCTTTCACACTGAAGCGGTGCGCTGGCAGGAGAAGAAAAAATCTCCTGTCAGCCGCATCTTTGGAGCGGTGTATTCACCGCTCCTTCACCGTTCCTGCTCATTGAAATCAATGGGACAGCGCGGCTATACCGCGGTAATACCGCGGCTATAGCCGCGCTATACGAGGGGTTTTAACCCTTTTTCGGCCGCCAGCGGGGGGTTAAAACCGCACCGCTAGCGGCCGAATACCGCGGTAAAACAGCGCTGTTTTACCGCCGACGCCCCCTACCACCCCAGTGTGAAAGGGGCCTTACTCTTGGCAATAGCTGTTCAGAAAATTATCCCAGAGTGCACTCTGTGCATACAACTGTAATAGTTGGAGGGTGTAGGAGTTCCTGACAAGGGGTACCCCTGAAGGTGACCACCTATTTAGCAGTACTAAGCCGGCTATGGTTGGAACCATTTGTAAGGTGATGCACTTGAAGCTGTCTCTTTAAGACTGTGCAATGGATGGCTGATGGACTACTGAGTAAGGGGGACATATCTACTGGCATTCACTGTGTGTGGCAAGTAGGGATGAGCTTCGAGTTCGAGTCGAACTCATGTTCGACTCGAACATTAGCTGTTCGCAAGTTCGCCGAACACCGAACAATTTGGGGTGTTCGCGGCAAATTCGAATGCCGCGGAACACCCTTTAAAAGTCTATGGGAGAAATCAAAAGTGCTAATTTTAAAGGCTTATATGCAAGTTATTGTCATAAAAAGTGTTTGGGGACCCGGGTCCTGCCCCAGGGGACATGTATCAATGCAAAAAGAAGTTTTAAAAACGGACGTTTTTTCAGGAGCAGTGATTTTAATAATGCTTAAAGTCAAACAATAAAAGTGTAATATCCCTTTAAATTTCGTACCTGGGGGGTGTCTATAGTATGCCTGTAAAGGGGCGCATGTTTCCCGTGTTTAGAACAGTCTGACAGCAAAATGACATTTGGAAGGAAAAAACACATTTAAAACTACCCGCGGCTATTGCATTGCCGACAATACACATAGAAGTTCATTGATAAAAACGGCATGGGAATTCCCCCCAGGGAAACCCCGAACCAAAATTAAAAAAAAAAAAAAATGACGTGGGGGGGTCCCCCTAAATTCCATACAAGGCCCTTCAGGTCTGGTATGGATATTAAGGGGAACCCCGGCCAAAATTTAAAAAAAAAAATGACGTGGGGTTCCCCCTAAATTCCATACCAGACCCTTCAGGTCTGGTATGGATTTTAAGGGGAACCCCGCGCCAAAAAAAAAAAAAAAACGGCGTGGGGTTCCCCCAAAAATCCATACCAGACCCTTATCCGAGCACGCAACCTGGCAGGCCGCAGGAAAAGAGGGGCGGACGAGAGTGCGGCCCCCCCCCTCCTGAACCGTACCAGGCCACATGCCCTCAACATTGGGAGGGTGCTTTGGGGTAGCCCCCCAAAACACCTTGTCCCCATGTTGATGAGGACAAGGGCCTCATCCCCACAACCGTGGCCGGTGGTTGTGGGGGCCTGCGGGCGGGGGGCTTATCGGAATCTGGAAGCCCCCTTTAACAAGGGGACCCCCAGATCCCGGCCCCCCCCCTGTGTGAAATGGTAAGGGGGTACTTACCCCTACCATTTCACTAAAAAACTGTCAAAATAGTTAAAAATGACAAGAGACAGTTTTTGACAATTCCTTTATTTAAATGCTTCTTCTATCTTCCTTCATCTTCTTCTGGTTCTTCTGGCTCTTCTGGTTCTTCCTCCGGTGTTCTCGTCCAGCATCTTCTCCGCGGCGTCTTCTATCTTCTTCTCCTCGGGCCGCTCCGCACCCATGGCATGAGGGGAGGCTCCCGCTCTTCTCTTCATCTTCTTCTTCATCCTCTTCTCTTCTTCATCTTCTTCATCTTCATCTTCTCTTCTTTTCTTCTGCGGGCCGCTCCGCATCCATGCATGGAGGGAGGCTCCCGCTGTGTGACGGCGTCTCCTCGTCTGACGGTTCTTAAATAACGGGGGGCGGGGCCACCCGGTGACCCCGCCCCCCTCTGACGCACGGTGACTTGACGGGACTTCCCTGTGGCATTCCCCGTGACGTCACAGGGAAGTCCCGTCAAGTCACCGTGCGTCAGAGGGGGGCGGGGTCACCGGGTGGCCCCGCCCCCCGTTATTTAAGAACCGTCAGATGAGGAGACGCCGTCACACAGCGGGAGCCTCCCTCCATGCATGGATGCGGAGCGGCCCGCAGAAGAAAAGAAGAGAAGATGAAGAAGAGAAGAGGATGAAGAAGAAGATGAAGAGAAGAGCGGGAGCCTCCCCTCATGCCATGGCTGCGGAGCGGCCCGAGGAGAAGAAGATAGAAGACGCCGCGGAGAAGATGCTGGACGAGAACGCCGGAGGAAGAACCAGAAGAGTCAGAAGAACCAGAAGAAGAAGAAGATGAAGGAAGATAGAAGAAGCATTTAAATAAAGGAATTGTCAAAAACTGTCTCTTGTCATTTTTAACTATTTTGACAGTTTTTTAGTGAAATGGTAGGGGTAAGTACCCCCTTACCATTTCACACAGGGGGGGGGCCGGGATCTGGGGGTCCCCTTGTTAAAGGGGGCTTCCAGATTCCGATAAGCCCCCCGCCCGCAGACCCCCACAACCACCAGCCACGGTTGTGGGGATGAGGCCCTTGTCCTCATCAACATGGGGACAAGGTGTTTTGGGGAGCTACCCCAAAGCACCCTCCCAATGTTGAGGGCATGTGGCCTGGTACGGTTCAGGAGGGGGGGGGGCCGCACTCTCGTCCCCCCCTCTTTTCCTGCGGCCTGCCAGGTTGCGTGCTCGGATAAGGGTCTGGTATGGATTTTTGGGGGAACCCCACGCCGTTTTTTTTTTTTTTTTTTTTGGCGCGGGGTTCCCCTTAAAATCCATACCAGACCTGAAGGGTCTGGTATGGAATTTAGGGGGAACCCCACGTCATTTTTTTTTTAAATTTTGGCCGGGGTTCCCCTTAATATCCATACCAGACCTGAAGGGCCTGGTATGGAATTTAGGGGGACCCCCCCACGTCATTTTTTTTTTTTTTAATTTTGGTTCGGGGTTTCCCTGGGGGGAATTCCCATGCCGTTTTTATCAATGAACTTCTATGTGTATTGTCGGCAATGCAATAGCCGCGGGTAGTTTTAAATGAGTTTTTTCCTTCCAAATGTCATTTTGCTGTCAGACTGTTCTAAACACAGGAAACATGCGCCCCTTTACAGGCATACTATAGACACCCCCCAGGTACGAAATTTAAAGGGATATTACACTTTTATTGTTTGACTTTAAGCATTATTAAAATCACTGCTCCTGAAAAAACGGCCGTTTTTAAAACTTTTTTTTGCATTGATCCATGTCCCCTGGGGCAGGACCCAGGTCCCCAAACACTTTTTATGACAATAACTTGCATATAAGCCTTTAAAATTAGCACTTTTGATTATTCATGTTCGTGTCCCATAGACTTTAACGGTGTTCGCGTGTTCGAGCGAACTTTTTTCCTGTTCGCATGTTCTGGTGCGAACCGAACAGGGGGGTGTTCGGCTCATCCCTAGTGGCAAGGGACTAGGCTGTGTAGTCTTGCTCACTGCTCCTGGCTCATAACAGTTCCTGTCCCACATTCTTTGCGGTCAGTTGTCCCAGATGGCTCAGTCCTCATGACTAAGGCCTCATGATCAGGTGTTCACAAGGCTCAGTCCCAGATTTCAGACTGTCTCAGGGTAGATCTCTCAGCCTCTATGGACACAGGACACAGCACACAGTTCTGGACTCCACCAAGTTGTTTCCCAGTGCAGGCCCACACAGCAGCATGTCCCCACAGTCTGGTTTCCGTGCACTATCTGCCCCGATCTCTCGTAATTTGCCCAGGAAAAGTTCTGGTCTCTTCTAAATGGCTCTGCCAGGAGGGAGGGGGGCAGGAGAGAGTGGAGAGAAATACAGGCAGATACTTATCCGTTATGCCTGTTTAAAAGATTAGGACATTTTGAGCAGACTTCACTGGTACCAAAAAAGGAACACTACATAATTTTATGAAATTCTGTTTATTACAACTATATTACAAAAAGATTCTAAAAAATGAGTACAAGATAAAAACAAGAAAATTGAAGCTCTCATTGATATAATCACATAATGTATATATCATATTAAATTCCTATTACTGCTGGGTCAAAGTGGTCGACGTTGCGCATGCGCGCACTTTTGATGCAGGCTCTGATGTCCCTACGGCACATGCGCGGCATGCTGTGGCGCTGTTCATCCACATCCCCAAGGGCTTTCACACTGGAGCGCTGCGCTAGCAGGATGGGAAAAAAAGTCCTGCTAGCAGCAACTTCGGAGCGGTGAGGGAGCGGAGTATATACCGCTCCTTCACTGCTCCTGCCCATTGAAATCAATGGGACAGCGCGGCTATACCGCCGGCAAAGCGCCTCTTACAATAGCGGCGCTTTACCGCCAACGCCGCCCCTGCCTCAGTGTGAAAGGGCCCTAACTGAAGACTATTTGCATCTATATTTATTTTCCTAGACTATTTTGCTGATGGTGTCGCCAGTGAATGTGGATTATATCAGTGGCTGTGCAATGCATGGTAATTGATGCTAATTCTCACTCTGATCTATTGGTAAGTTTGCAGCTGAATGTTGTTCATAAGTGGAACAGCTTTTCAATTTGCAACCAGTTGGTGGGTGATTAACATTATTTTTCTGATAACATATTATGATCTCTATTTTTAGATTTCATTCTATCCATTGTCTTCTCTGTGGAGGATATCTAAAGTTAATAAACCACTTCATCATTGATTCTTACCTGAATACCATCAAGGTATGCTGGTGATTGATAAATATCCCGGTGTAGTGACTCTGGGGGTTTTTTTCTCCAGCGTTTTGGAGCTTCGAGCTTCAAGCTACAAAACACTGAGGAGTGAATAGGGCCTGAGAGTATACTCTGAGCTGTGCATGGGCAGCTCAATGTACTATCTCGCATGCTTGCAGGACCAGATTTAGACCTTTTGGGGCTTAGTAGGTCCCTCATACACGGGAATTAAAATACACAGCAAATCACAAATTTACACATCAAAGTCCGTTTATTACATTTCATTGCAACTGACAAGTTATACCTACATGGAAAGGTTAAATGAGTTATATAATCAAAGTAAATACATGTCGCCTGAACTATAAGCAGATTTTTTTTTTTTTTATACTAATAAAACAGAAAAGTTTTATTAGTGGACAAGGTATTAATACAACTTGAACACACAGTAATGAGGCATATGAGACATTGAGATAGCAGAAGTAAATACATACAATGATGTAATGCTGGACATTAAGATGTCTAGAGTGAGTGAACAGGATGAGATAACTTCCAATAGGGTTAATTAATCAACACAAATTATGTTGCGGTCCAAAAAAGAAAAAAAGAAAAGGGGGTTCCATAGGGATCTAAGAGGTGCTGTTGACGCACCTAGTTCATCGGGTACCAATTACAGTCCCCTCCATCCTCAGGGGGCAAGGTTTAATTGAGGGGAAAGGACAAAGCATGAGGGTGGGGGGGGGAATGGGAGGGAGAGATAGGTGATTTTTAAAAGGATTGGGGTTGTCAAGGGCCCACTCTGAGTAAGCATGATCAGCATAACATGTAGGGGAGAAATAGGGGAGATTCCCCCTCTGAGTCTCCGCACATGAGGCAGAGATAAAGAGAGGACAGGAGTCTTTCTGCACCATGAGAGGTGAGGAATCTTTCCACTACATGTGGCATCATGGAGATTACTCTAAGGAATTGCGCTTGTGTTGCATGTTTCAGCTGTAAGTAGCGGAACAGCATCCACAAGGGAAGTTGGAATGTCTCCCGCAATTCCAGGAAGGGAAGCAACACCCAAGCAGGCATAATCTGCTGCAGTTTTACTATTACAAATCTAGCCCAGATGTTGGGGTCTGGAATGGATCTAAAGTGTGGTAGTTTAGGTTTGCCCCATAATGGGGTAGGAGGTGAAATAGTGTCAGCTGTTCTAACTGCAGCGGTAACCTGTTCCCATACTTGGACCGTAGTTCGCATAGAGGTTGTTGCTTGCGGACTGGCCTTTACTCCTCTATAGACCATGTTTGTTAGGGCAGAGTAGGAACCCATAACAGCTGCCTCAAGGTTGACCACTGGGTTAGACCTGATCTGGGTGAACCACCAGCGAACAGTGACCAGCATTGCTGCCCAGTAGTATTTCCGGAAACAAGACAATGCCAGTCCGCCTGAAGATAGAGGGAGCTGTAGTTTATGTTTAGCTGTCCTAGGGACCTTCCCACCCCAGATGAAGGATGTGAAAATCCCATCCAACTTGTGGAAAAAAGCAGCAGCGATAGAGACTAGGGGTGTTCCTAAAAATGTAAAGGAATTTGGGGAGAAAAGTCATTTTTAGTAAGTTTAACCGTCCCACCGGTATCAAGGGGAGTGTTTTCCATGTTCAGCATTTCAGTATTAGAGTTTGCATAACCGGATATAGGTTGTCTGTCAGATATCGGGATAGATCATTACTTATTTCAATGCCAAGATAGCGGAATTGGGAGACCCTTTGTAGAGGGGTCAAACTAAACGGAGGAGGGACAGAGTCAGATAGAGGAAATACGTTGGATTTACCCCAATTAACCTTAACCCCAGAAAAGCTACCATATCTATCTATGGGCCGCCACAAGAGAGTCAGAGGCATTGTTTAGGTATAAAAGAGTATCGTCTGCATACAACGATATCCGCTTTACCAGAGGTCCCAAAATCAGTCCTCCCACCTCATCCGCCGAGCGGATCAGGATAGCCATGGGCTCTATGGCAAGAGCAAAGAGCCCCAGGGACAAGATGCTGCCCTGTCTTGTACCTCTACAAAGGTGGAAGGGGGGGAGGACACCGTTAGTACGCAAACTAGCTATGGGAGACCTATATAGCAGCCTTATCCATGTGGTAAATTTGGGGCCGAAACCAAATTTGTCGAGTACCTGCCACAAAAAATCACATTCCACTGAATCAATGGCCTTTTCTGCATCCAGCGAGGCCACCGCCCCCCTCGTTTTTTTTTTTATCTGAGCAGTGCTATATTAGTGTGGAGCCGACGAATATTGATGTCTGTACCCTTGCCCAGCATAAAGCCTGTCTGGTCTCCATGTATTAAAGAGAATATAACCGAGTTTAGTCTATTGGCCAATATCTTAGTCAGAATTTTGGCGTCTACGTTAAAATAAAAAAACATTCCAGCGTAAAAATAATACTTCCCAATATGAGTTTTAATAAAAGAAAAGTATATTTGAGTTTTTATATTTTTCTATAGGGGTATCAGAGCAAATATCCCTTTTTTCCCCTTATAAATAAGGCATTGTTGCTATGATATAAAGGGAGGTGACGCAGCATGCCGCCCGTGCCCCTGGACGACGTAACCTATTACGAAACGCGTAGGGTGGACCGATGTGCTGACATCACCTCGTGTTGCCACTGTCGGTTCCAGAAGGATGGGTTGGTCTGTGTGCTACCGGCAAGCGCACCAGACACCAAGGCGTTTTTTTCTGCTTGCTTATGTAAGTGCAATACTGTTTTTATACTCCATAAACTTGAAGGTTTTAAACTATGGAGCACTTTTTATCTTTCCATGCCATATACATCCATTCATGAGTTTGGAATGAAATGAGGAGTGTTGAAATGTTATGAGGGCCCTGGGGCAGTTCTGGAGATCCTTTATCACCCCCAATACACCGAGGACAGTTGGTGCACCTTCTGGAGGGCTTATTATATACAGGCTTCCCTTGATCCTCTATAATGGGGGATCACGGGCTTCCGGTAAGCAGTAACCCCTTATATTTTGGTGGTGGATTTCCGCACTAGTCCTTCATTCATCTGTGAGGAATATACTTTTTATGGATGGACATTTATTGTTTACTTCACGGGTGTTATCACTGTGTGGGCCTTTGGATATCATTTCATCTGGCCCATTCACTTTGCTATATATGGACATGTTCTATATCTTTATTACATTAATTATTTAGGTGTTTGGTAATTTATGATTTGGATATTTCCTTTGTTCAATATAGGGTCTTAGAAAACTAATTATATGACCTGCTTTTGCCATCTAATTGGTGCATGAGAGCACTTTTACTTTATATATATATATATATATATATATATATATTTATATGTTTAGCGCGATTTTATGTTTTTATTGATTTATTGATGCCTAGATTAATTATTGTTCGTGTGTGGGGGGGGGGGGGGGGGGGGTGGGAGGGGGTACGTCATGCTGGACTCATCAAAATGGCTAAGGATGCCAAGCCTGTAAAAAGATCTGGATAACATGCTGGCCAAGATAGCACGCGGATATTGCATTGCTGGAGGAGATTTATTGTATGGTGTCTCCTAAACAAAATGCAAATATTCACAATACAATGGCTGCTGCGTATGGGAAAATGAGTAGAACCCCTCTTGTATTTTATGGCCACCATACATGGATTCAAATTCAACTGGTTCAGATAGGAGCAGCCGAATTTAGATCCATGTATGGGCAGGCTGGTTATACAGAATTCAATCTACCGATCAACTTCTCTACAACCTTCCTGTTTTTTCCTGAACGATCAGTGCCACCGTCTATAGCATTCATCAGTGTGTTTGGTATAAAATAGCTCAGTGGTAAGCAATCTGGTCTTTTTTTGTTTTTTTTTTGTTTAACCAGCTGATTGAATAAAAAAAAAAATGATTACTGTACAGCCAGCCTATGTATCTGTGTGGAAGGCTCATGTATATCTTAATGAAAAGAGAAGAACACTACAAGTGAGGAAGCAAATTCAGCAGCAGGGTTCCTGTGTGCACTGGGAGACATTAATTAGATGTACTAAGCTGAGTCATTTGTAAGCTACATGATAATTAGGCAGGAGAGGTCACCTTGAAATTAATGAATGGAGCGTGCCTTGCTACAGAAAAAAAACTACAAACATGTTTACAGCATAGACAGCAATTAAAAGACTTTAAGTCATACACAGCATAATACTTCCTGTGGTTATTTAAGGGCACTTTTACACTGGGCATTGGGGACGTCGGCGGTAAAGCACCGCTATTTTTAGCGGCACTTTACCGTCAATATAGCGGAGATTTTCAGCCACTAGCGGAGCGCTCTTAATCCCCGCTAGCAGCCAAAAAAGGGTTAAAAACGCCCACAAAGCGGCGCTACCGAATCGCTTTGCAGGCGCTTCGGCGGCACTGCCCATTGATTTCAATGGGCATGGGCGCTTTAATATACACCGCTCCTAAAGCGCTGCAAAGATGCTGCTTGCAGGACTTTTTTTAACGTCCCGCAAGCGCACCGCTCCAGTGTGAAAGCACTCGGGCTTTCACACTGGAGTGACAGAAGAGGCGCTTTACAGGCGCTTTGCGGGTGCTATTTTTAGCGCTATAGCACCTGTAAAGTGCCTCAGTGTAAAAGCGGCCTAAATGTTTATTAATTTATTTTCATCATAACTCCAGCCAAAATGCCTTCTTTGTTTCAGAGTTGGGAAGGATTGGAACCACATTTATTGCTGATTTCCCCTCATTTACTCTGTTACACCCCAACATACGAGATGACAGGAAGAGAGGGGTAATCTCAGCAGCTTGGTCACAGTATTAAAAACCTGGTAAGAATTCTAACCCCCACAGTATTAAATAATGAAAATCTGCTGTATGTAGAATAGGGGTTAGGCCTTGTTCACATGGGCATACATCTGTGGGAATAGTGGTGTGGATGCCCTGCTCAGAAGAGCTTACAATCTAATAGGGTGGGGCAGGTGGTACAAAAGGTTGTAACTTTGGGGAATGAGCTGATGGAAGTGGTAAAAGATTAGTTGGAGACGTGATAGGCTTTCCTGAAGAGATGAGTTTTCAGGGATCGCCTGATGGTGGCAAGAGTAGGGGATAGCAGGACAGGTGGGGGTAGCAAGTTCCAGAGGATGGGAGAGACTCTGGAGAAATCATGGAGACGAGAATGGGAGGAGGAGACAAGAGAGCTTCAGAGTAGGAGGTCTTGAGAAGAGCAGAGAGGATGATTTAGGTGATATTTGGAGACAAGATTGGTGATGTAGCTCGGGGCAGAGTTGTGAATGGCTTTGTATGTTGTGGTTAGTATTTTGAATTTAATTTGCTGGGTGATTGGGAGCCAGTGTAGGGATGAGGGAGAGGGTTGGCAGACACTGAGCGGTTGGTAAGGTGGATAAGTCTGGCAGCAGCATTCATGATAGACTGAAGAGGGGATAGCCTATGGAAAGGCAGGCCAATGAGAAGGGAGTTACAATAGTCAAGGCAAGAGATAACAAGGGAGTGAATGAGGAGCTTGGTGGTTTCATTTGTCAAAAAGTGGCGAATTTTAGAGATGTTACGGAGGTGAATTCTACAAACTTTTGACAAAGATTGGACTTGAGGCTGAAATGACAAGTCGGAGTCTAGGATTACACCATAACCCTGGCGTGAGGGGAGGAACTGATAGCTGCATTGTTGATTTTGATGGAAAAGTCATGGAGAGGGGCACGGGCGGGGAGGAATATTAATAGTTCAGTTTTTAGAGAGATTTAGTTTAAGGAAGTGGTGCAACATCCATGCTGATATGTCAGTTAGTAAGTTAGTAATGCGAGAGGAGACTGAAGGAGTGAGGTGATGAGTAGACAGATAGATTTGGGGGTCATCGGCGTATAGGTGGTATTGGAAGCCGTGGGCTGTTATCAAGTGACCAAGGGAGGAGGTGTAGATAGAGAAGAGAGTTCAAGAACAGAGCCTTGGGGGACCCCCACAGAAAGGGGCAATGGAGAGGATAGGATAGGAATGGATAGTTGTAGGTGACACTGAAGGAGCGCTGTGATAGATAGGCAGAGAACCAGGATAGAGCAGAATCTCGGAGGCCAAGGGAATGCAGTTTATTGAGAAAGAACGGGTGGTCAACAGTATCAAAGGCCGCAGAGAGGTCAGGTAGTAGGAGTATGGAGTACTGGCTGTTGGTTTTAGCAGTTAGTAAATCGTTAGTGAGTTTTAGTAAGGCAGTTTCCGTGGAGTGCTGCGAGCAAAAGCCAGACTGTAAGGGGTCAAGAAGGTTATTTTCACTGAGGTAGGAGCTAAGACAGTTGTAGACTAAGCGTTCTAGAAGTTTAGAGGTGAATGGGAGCAATGAGATGGGTCTTAAGTTGTTCAGGTTGGTGGGCTCCAGTGAGGGCTTTTTAAGTATGGGAGTGATCTGCGCATGTTTTAGAGGGGAGGGGAAGAGTGTAACTTCAGCTCTCCGCCCCCTTTTTTCTGAACATTCAGAAAAGCTTCATAATTCAACAGTTTGGACAGATGTGAAGAGAAGACTGTAGATAAACAGGTACAACTTACGTAGGAGGATTTGTTTCATCTCTGTGTGTCACCTGAGGCCAGTCACTTCACTAGGTGTATGTAAGGGTTTAAAACCACTTTAAGTACACCTGTGTGAATGAGAACTCCCTTCTCTTCTCTACTCTGGTATCGACAACCTCTGCGACAAAATCTCACCCCTATCCTGCACCAACCTAGCCACTTCTGTCTACAACACCTCACTTCTAGCCTCACTGGACTCAATGGCCCCCCTCACTACACAAAGAATCAGGCCCCGACCCCTTCAACCTTGGCAAACAGATGATACTAGAGGTCTGAGAAAATGTAGTCATGCTCACGAGCGCCAGTGACATAAGACTAAGTCTCAGAGAGATTTCAACCAATATAAATCTGCCCTCCAAAAATACAATTCCAGCCACCTCACTGCCAAGCAGACCTACTTTATCACTCTCATTAGCAACTTATCCCGTCCCTGTCAACTCTTCTCTGCCTTCAGCTCTCTACTTCGTCCTCCACCGCCTCCACCTGCCAACTCACTTACTGCCCAGGAGATCGCCAATCACTTCAAAATCTTCAAAGAAGATTGATACAGTTCGTGAGGAGATCTCTACTGTTCCGATACCCTCCACGCTTCACACTTCATGCCCACAGGCACAATCATTACTTCCCTCTTTCAACCCCACCACTATAGACGAGGTTGCTAAACTACCTGCTAATGTCCACCTTACCACCTGCCCTCTGGATCCTGTTCCCTCACAAATGCTACGTTCACCCTCTGGCTCTATGTTACACTCTCTAACCCACATCTTCAATCTCTCCCTCTCTCCCTCTCTTCTGGCATCTTCCCCAACTCTCTAAAACATGCACTTGTCAGACCCATACTTAAAAAGCCCTCACTGGACCCATCCAATCTTAACAACCTATGCCCCATCTCCTTGTTCCCCTTCTTATCCAAACTCCTCAAACGTCTGGTCTACAACCGACTGAGCATCCACCTCGCTGATAATAGCCTTCTTGATCCCATTCAGTTTGGATTTCGTCCTCAACACTACACAGAAAATGCTCTCCTAAAATTAACAAACGATCTACTAACGGCCAAAACCAATCGACACTATTCTGTACTCCTACTCCTGGAGCTCTCTGCTGCCTTTGATACAGCTGACCACCCCCTCCTCCTCAAAAAACTCCACACCCTGGGTCTCCGTGACTGTACTCTTCGCTGGTTCTCTCCCTACTTATCCAACCGCACCTTTAGCGTTTCCTACAACTCTACTTCCTCTTCTCCTCTTCCTTTCTTAGTTTGAGTCCCCCAAGGTTCTGTTCTTGGACCTCTCCTATTTTTAATCTACACCTCCTCCCTGGGTCAGCTGATAGCATCCCATGGCTTCCAATACCACTTCTACGCTGACAACACCCAAATCTATTTCTCTACCCCTCAGCTTACTCCCTCTGTCTCCTCACGTATCACTAATTTACTATCAGATATATCAGTCTGGATGTCACACCACTTCCTCAAACTCAATCTATCCAAAACCGAACTTATAATTTGTCCTCCCCCATATGCCCCTTCCCCTGATCTCTCGGTCAAAATCGATGGCACAACTGTAAGCCCATCCCCACATGACAAGGTTCTAGGTGTCGTCCTGGACTCTGAACTCTCCTTCAAGCAACACATCCAATCACTGTCCAAATCCTGCCAACTCAACCTCTGCAACATCTCCAAAATACGCCCCTTTCTAACCAATGACACAACAAAGCTCTTAATTCACTCGCTGCTCATCTCTCGCCTCGACTACTGCAACTCCCTTCTCATTGGCTTACCTCTACATAGTCTATCACCTTTTCAATCCATCATGAATGCTGCTGCCAGACTCATCCACCTTACCAATCGCTCTGTCTCTGCTATCCCTCTCTGTCAATCCCTCCACTGGCTTCTGGTCGGCCAAAGAATTAAATTCAAAATACTAACAACTACTTACAAAGCCATCCACAATTTAGCCCCCTGCTACATCACTAGCCTAGTCTCTAAATACCAACCTACTCATTCTCTTTGTTCCTCTCAAGACCTTCTGCTCTCTAGCTCCCTCATCACCTCCTCCCATGCTCGCCTCCAGGACTTTTCCAAAGCCTCTCCAATCCTATGGAATGCCTTACCCCAATCTGTCCACTTATCTCCTACTCTATTTTAGACGATCCCTGAAAACCCTTCTCTTCAGAGAAGCCTACCCTACCCACACCTAACAACTGTTTTTTAATTTTCTCTATCAGCACACCCCCCACAGTTATTACCTTTTGTTTCCACTTGACCCTCCCTTCTAGATTGTAAGCTCTAATGAGCAGGGCCCTCTGATTCCTCCTGTATTGATTTGTATTGTAAGTGTACTGTCTGTACTCATGCTGTAAAGCGCTGCGTAAACTGTTGACGCTATATAAAGCCTGTTTATTATTATTAATAATAATAATTAGAATTAGCTCTTAGTTTAGGGTTTAGATTAGGTTAGTGTTTGGTTTAAGGGTCAAAGTGTATGTTCAGCCAAAACTTTCTTCTTAGTTTTAGATAGAATTGGGAAGGGTTGAAACACTTGTCAGGTGTCACAATCAGGAATAAAAATTATTTTCTTTAGTATGGTTTGGGAAGACTAGTGTCCCTGTTGTATTTGTTGTTTTCCTTTACTTGCTTCCTGGAGAAAAGGTTGTCAGCAGTGCAGGAAATTAGGGATACGTTTCTCTAATGGAGCCACGGATAGCAGTTATAACCAGACAGGGGTTCTACTCCTTCCCCACTCTATCCAAAACAATTTTTTGTTTTGTATGCCTGACATTCACTTTAAGGGGTGAATAAATCACAAAGCTATTTATCCTCAAGCAGGATGCTGTTAGCTAGTTCACTGTTTCATTTTTTTCTGAAAAGGTGGACCTAGCCTTTAAATGTTGCTTTAGCTACCAGCACTGGAACTCAAGCACGTAGTACAATTTTTTTTTTTTTTTTTTGCCATTTGTGTCTTTGTTAGAGAGATTCCCCTCAATTCTGTTGGTGGCCCAAACAGTAATAAAACATTTTCTAGTGTAGCCAGTTGCTTGGCTGGAGAGAAAGAGCAACAAAAAACCGCCTGTGTGTTCGCGGTAAAGCAGAGCTTTACTGCTGTTTATGCAGCGCTTTTTCTTTGCCAGCGGGGCACTTTTAACCCCAGAAAAGGGCGCTTTTTTGGCGCTTCAGAAGCGGTGTCCTTTTATTGCAATGGGCAGGGGCATTTTGGCAGAGCTCTATACAGTATATATACTCCCAAAGATGCCGCTTGCAGGACTTTTTCTAATGTTCCCCAAGTGCACCGCCCGGGTGTGAAAGCACCCATTGCAATGAATGGGAGGCAGTGATGTCACCGATGCATGCGCTCTGAAGGGATGGTATACTCATGCAACCCCTTCAGAGCTCCATGCCATAGCCATGATTTTTGCATGAGTGACGTCATCGTGGTTTGGCCATTTAAAGGACCAGAGCGGGCTAACACGTAACGAAGACTGGGTAAAGATGGAAGCCCTGTTATCGCTGACAGCGCACAACTGGGAGGCTTTGTTGTAAGGTATGCCTTGCAGGGGATTTTTTGGGGGGGTTAATTTGCCTTTACTATCGCTTTAAATAATTGCCTCTGCATTCCATTATTACTGGTTTTAGTAATAACTTAAGACTTAAAGCCCAACTCTGGGCAAAAATAAAAAGTTTTCCCATGCAGTGGAGCTGTAGCCACACTGCATGGGTTAATTGCTCATTTTTGTCTAGGGAATTAGAGGAGATATCCTTACCTGAACCTCCGATCCTCCCAGCACAAGACCCATCCAGCAAACCCTACGCTCCAGCAGTCTTGAGTTGTGGACTGTTCTTGTCATCATCAAGCTCAGAGCATGCTCCATAGACCAGGAACAATCCACTGCTGAACCATGGGGGAGCGCTGTTTTCTGGAGGGAAGAAGGATTGGGGGAATATTAGCTTTCTCCTCACCCCTAGACAAAACGAGCAGTTGACCCATGCAGTGGGGGCACAGTCTGACTGCATTGGAAATCTTTTTTTGCCCAGAGTTGGGCTTTAGGCTGTGAAATGCAGGTGCACACTGGCACGGAGCCCACTCACACCCCTATAGCAAATGATGCAAGTGTGAAAAGGAGGGTTGCACACTGCTGGTATCATGCACAAAAACTTTATTGGAGACTGCCCAGACAGAACAGGGTTCTGCTGTGGTGTTCTCTCTATGCAGTCTCCAATAAAGTTTATTGTGGGTGATACCAGCGGTGTGCGAACCTCCCTTTCACCTGGCAAACAATTGTATTATTCTCATGATAATTATAAGCAGATGTCCAGAGCACCCTGACCCCCCTTTACATCAGGTGTCAAGAGCCCCCTCCCACTATCAGAAGTCAAGAGGCCTCCACCCGCCCTTACATCACAGTGCACAGTGCTGTTGCCAGAAGGAAGCTGGGGGTAGAGCTGGTAAGCAGAAAGTGCAGGGTCTGGAGGAGGACCAGTGGAGGGCTGTAATCACTTGCTGGAGTCTGCTGAATGCACCAGGGCAGTTGGAGACAAGGGGGTGTTGTGGCTGCACATAGAGGTGCAGGATCTGTAGGAAGAGTTCTATCTTCCTCTTCACTGCTGACTGCTGAGACAAGGTGGGGGCAGAGACGATGAAGGTGCCACAGCCGAAGGAGAGGTGTGAGGGCCACATGAAATGGCCTGGAGGGCCAGAATGTTTTTGACACATGTGCGCTACGATCTCCATGAACAGTGCCATTGGCATAAGTAGCAAATGTTGCACGAGTCATATATGTCAAAGTATAAAACATGTAAACCATAAACAACATAATGTAAAATAGTTAGTACAACTAGAAGTGTGAAAGGCTTAGCAGTAATGTAACAGGGCTGCAGTGGGGCACCCTCTCTTACAGGGAGTGAGGGGAACTCCAACAGCCCCCGTTTTCTACATTTACATGTCCCCTTAAGAGGTGTTGCAGTGTGGGAGCAGAATAGTCAGCTTTCCAAGCAACAAGTAGTTTATGGTGTGTTAAGATTAAGGGCTGGGTCTCCTAGGTGGAGCGCAAGGGTGAGGGTGGTAACTTTAGGCCTCCAACTGACCTCACCGTGCACACCGCCCGTACCAGGGCCACCCTAAGGTCGAGTGTTTGCTCCAAAAGTATGTCAACCCCGGGGTGAGCCGGGCTGTCACATGGTAGCAAACTCTCCAGCTTGCCGTTGCAGCTGGCACGTCCACGCACCACTAACCACCAGATATATAAACAAATGAACCATTGGTCAGGGGACCGGGGTAAGTAGAGGAAAAAGTAAGAAAAAGTATAGGAAACAGGAAAAGGAAAACAGAATAACTGAAACATACCTGGAATCTTGCGTCCAACACCATCTCTCACGCCCCGTCTCTGATCCCACAGCAAAATATGATGAGTAACTGAAAGAGAAACATTATTTCCCTCCCACCTCAGGTGGCTAAATTGGTCTCTGTTCTCACTTGTGGAGTCTGAGGGCGTCACTTAAAGGATGGCTCTGCCAGTTCAAGTAGGGCCAGGTCTATGCTACAGGACACTTGTCCTGGGTCGGAGACATATGTTATCCAAGCTGACCAAGTGCTGGAGAAGCAGTCCTGGGCACCCCTGCAGGTGGTGATCCAGTCCTCCGCTTCCCTTATTTCACTCACCTTGCGCCTCCATTTCTCCCTGCTAGGGATTTGTGTTTGTTTCCAGTATATGGGGAGTAGCGGCTTAGCTGCGTGCAATAAATGAGGCAAAACACGTTTTCCTATATTGGGAGGAATGTGCAGAAGGAAATGAACTGGGGAGAGAGGGACGTCCAGGCACATAATATCCTTAATCTGAGACCTAATGTCCTCCCAATAGGGTCTGTTCACCGATCAGTCCCACCAAATGTACAGTGTACCCCTGTGACCACAGCCCCTCCAGCACTGGTCCTAAGTGGATGGGTAAATTTGTGCTAAGTCCACTGGTACACGGTACCAACGCGACAGAATCTTATAGTTAGTTTCCTGGGTTTTGGAGTCAATAGAGCTGGACCGGGTAAATTGGTAGAGGTGAGACAGTTGGGTTGGGGTAAAAACCAGCCCCAAATCTCGTTCTCAGGACCTGATGTATGTGGGCTTAGCTGCCATAGTGGTAGAGTCAATCAGACGTCAAAGTTTGGAGACCACATGTGGGATCGGTTCCTCTGCTATAAAGAGGCGTTCAAAGGGCGTAAGGGTGAAGATATCTCTTATGGAGTGTCTGTGAGTCTCAAAAAAGTGGTGAAGTTGCCTTTACCACCAAAAGTCCATAGGGCATCATTGCCAAATAAAGATCAGGAACTTCTTCAGGTAAATTCCCCTTTTAAATGGCAAAAAGTGGCAATTAAATATCTTGGGATATATATCCCAATAGACTTGACTAAATTTCAGGAATTGAATTATTCCTCAATGATACGTAAGATTTTGAAATTGCTTCCAAAATATGATAAATTGGTCCAGTCATGGATGGGGAGAATCAATACAGTAAAAATGGATATATTACCAAAATTGCTGTATTTATTCCAAGCTATACCTTTGATCCCCCCAATTAATTTAATGGAGCAGCTATGTAAGGCTGTAGGAAACTTTATTTTGGCTCATAAAAACTCCTCAAATAAGAAGGAATATATTAATTAGGATATAAAAGGATGGAGGCCTTGTTCTACCAGATTTTACAAAATATCTACAAGCTGCATCTTTAACCACTTAGCAACTCGCCCATAGCCGAATGACGGCTATAGGGTAGTTGTTTAACCCCGGGAGGGCATACAGTGACGTCCTCCCAAAATCCCAATCTCACGCGCCCCTGGGGCGCGCACCTGAGAACATCCGTGACCTCTGAACCCGTCGCATCATGGTAAACGGCCGCTGATCGCAGCCGTTTACCATGTGATCGCTCCGTCAAATGACGGACGATCACATGTAAACAAACCGGCATCATGTCATGACGCCGGTTCCTCTCTCCCCTCTGTGTACCGATCGGTACAGTGTGAGAGGAGAGGGGGAGGGATCGGATGGCAGCAGCGCTGTGGGCTGGATCTGTAGTGCCCACAGCGCTGCTCTGTGACAATTGCAGTCACAGCCATCCATCCCTCCATGCTCAGCCATATTCTTATACTCTGCACTACTCTGCAATACCCCGCAATACCCCGCAATACTCTGCAACACCCTGCAATACTCTGCCATACCCAGCCGTACTCTGCCATACCCAGCCGTACTCTGCCATACCCAGCCGTACTCTGCCATACCCAGCCGTACTCTGCCATACCCAGCCGTACTCTGCCATACCCAGCCGTACTCTGCCATACCCAGCCGTACTCTGCCATATTCTGCCATACCCTGCCATACTCTGCAATACCCAGTCATACTCTGCAATACCCTGCCATACTCTGCAATATCCAGCCATACTCTGCAACACCCAGCTATACTCTGCAACACCCAGCTATACTCTGCCATACCCTGCCAAACTCTGCCATACCCTGCCATACTCTGCCAAACTCTGCCATACCCTGCCAAACTCTGCCATACTCTGCCATACCCTGCCATACCCTGCCATACTCTGCCATACCCAGCCATACTCTGCAATACTTGGTGATACCCAGTCATACTCGGCGATACCCTGCAATACCCTACCATACTCAGCCATACCCAGCCATGCTCAGCCATACTCGGTCATGCTCAGCCATACTCGGCTGTACTCGGCCCCTGTATGTGGCCAGGCTGTGGAAGTCTCACACATGTGGTATCGCCGTACTCAGGAGGAGTAGGAGAATCTATTTTGGGGTGTCATTTTTGGTATGTGTACATGTTAGAAATATTGTATAAACGGACAACTTTGTGTTAAAAAAAAAGCGTTGTAACCACTTCCCCCCCCGCCGTCATACGACGTCCTTGACTTTGTGCGGGGATATCTGAATGATGCCTGCAGCTACAGGCATCATTCATATATCAGCTTTTTCAGCCAGCGATTCCCTACCCCATAAGAATGATCATAGCAGCTGTTCCACTGCTTGATCATTCTTACGGGAGGTGAGAGGGGACATCTCCCGCCGCCCTACAGTGCTTCTACCGGCTCACCGCTACGATCGAAGCCAGGATCGTTTTCATTTTATTTCAGGCTTCCCAGCCTAGAGAGGAGATGTGGGGTTTTCTTCACCCCATACCTCACTGTAAAGCGGACCTGTCATGCCATATTCCTATTACAAGGGATGTTTACATTCCTTGTAATAGGAATAAAAGTGATTTAAAAATTTATTTTTTGGAAAAAAGCATCAAACTAAAATAAAGTAAAATGAACAATAAAAAAAATAAAATTTTTTAAAGCACCCATGTCCCCGTGTGTTCGCATGCAGAAGCAAACGCATACGTATGTCCCGCCCACATATGAAAACGGTGCTCAAACCACACATGTGAGGTATCACTGCGATCAGTAGAGCGAGAGCAATAATTTTAGCCCTAGACCTCCTCTATAACTCAAAACATGTAACCAGTAAAAAATTTTAAAGCGTCGCCTATGGGGATTTTTAAGTAGTGAAGTTTGGCGCCATTCCACGAGCGTGTGCAATTTTGAAGGGTGACATGTTGGGTATCTATTTACTTGGCATAACTTCATCTTTCATATTATGCAAAAACATTGGGCTAACTTTGTATTCTTTAGGGTCTTTGCTAAAAAAACATATATAATGTTTTGGGGTTCTATGTAATTTTCTAGCAAATAAATGATGATTTTTATATGTAGTAGACAAATGTCAGAATTTGGCCTGGGTGCCCCAGAACGCCTGAAGGTGCTCCCTGCATGTTGGGCCTCTGTATGTGGCCACGCTGTGTAAAATTCACACACATGTGGTATCACCATACTCGGGAGTAATAGCAGAATGTGTTTTGGGGTGTAATTTGTGGTATGCATATGCTATGTGTGTGAAATAACCTGCTAATATGACAATTTTGTGAAAAAAAATCTTGATTTTGCAAAGAATTGTGGGAAAAAATTACAACTTCAAAAAACTCACCATGCATCTTTCTAAATACTTTGCAATGTCTTCTTTCAAAAAAGGGGTCATTTTGGGGGTATTTGTACTTTCCTGGCATGTTAGGGTTTCAAGAACCAGTACTTCAGGTGTGATCAATTTTCAGATATTGGCACCATTGCTTTTGGACTCTATAACTTTCACAAAGACCAAATAATATACACCGATTTGGGTTATTTTTACCAAAGATATGTAGCGGTATAAATTTTGGCCAAAATATATAAAGAAAAATTACTAATTTGTAAAATTTTATAACGGAAACAAAAAAAAATGCAATTTTTTACAGAATTTTCGATCTTTTTTAGCGCAAAAAATAAAGAACCCAGCGGTGATTAAATACCACCAAAAGAAAGCTCTATTTGTGTGAAAAAAAGGACAAACATTTTATATAGGTACAGTGTTGCATGACTGAGTAATTGTCATTCAAAATGTGAGAGCACTGAAAGCTGAAAATTGGTCTGGTTATTAAATGGGTTTAAGTGCCCAGTGGTCAAGTGGTTAAATAGGATTATAGACTGGTACCATAAAATGGAATACAAACAATGGGTAAATTTGGAAGAAGACATTGTCGGCTTGCAGCTTAAATCTCTTTCATGGATTAAGCCTCAGTTTAGACCAGAGAAAAAAGATTTAACTTTATTTACACTAACAACTTTAAAGATATGGGACAAATTTTGAAAAAGGGAGGTCTATCCACATTGATGGGTCCATTGATTACATTATTTTCTTATCCAGAGTTTCTTAAATGGAAAAGGATTGAAAATGTAAGGATAGCTCAGACCCTAGTGGATGGCAAGCTTCCACGATTGTCCGAACTGGAGCCTGCAATATCAACAGTTAGATACATATATTAGGACTAGCATACAACCCTCCTTACTTGATAGACAACTAACTATTTTTGAACAATTATTAATAAAGGAACAAAGGCCGACTCATAATCTATCTACTATATATAAGCTCCTACTTCGGAACCTCTTAATGAATTAATATAGATGAAGAAGTGGGAGAAGGAAATGGGAATTTCGATCCCAGTAGCAGAGTGGGATAGGGCAATCTTCTTGACATATAAAATCTCAATAACAATTAGAAATCAAGAAAGGAACTATAAAATCATTATAAGATAGTATAGGACTCCAGTGGAATTACATAAAATAAACAAACAATTCAGAAATGTGTTGGAGATGCCTGAAGGAAAGGGGGACTATGACAAATATATGGCATAATTGCTCGATAGTGAAGGATTTCTGGGACAATATTTTTAAAATGTATCAAAAAATATCAAGCCATGTGGTACATTCAAGTGTAAACATCTCAATACTGAATGTTATCCCAGGAGCCAGAAAAACAATTAAGACAGATATTCTTCACCATATGATAACGGAAGCCAAGACAATAATAGCTTGAAAGTTGCGGCAAGCAAACAGCCCCACAATAGCAGAATGTATTTGTGAGATGAGTGAAATACAGCAAATAGAGACAATGATAATTACTGAAGAAAAAATGAATACCCCAAAATTAAAAATATGGAAAAAATGGGGAGAGTTTAGGTCATCGGGAAATGTACTCATTTATGAAGAGAATGAACCACCCTGACCTACAATGTTGAGTGTTGGGGGAGGGGGGAGGATGGGAATGAGGGGTGTTTTTTTTTTTTTTTGGGAGAGGAGAGGTTGGTGTCTAGAATTGAAGGAAGATAATTTAAGGGACCCTATGTAAGAGAATAGAATATGGAAATTGTTTTAATATATAGCTTGAACATGGAGTCAGATTAATCTGAAATATTCTAGGAAGCTGTGTAAATGTATTTATGTATCGGTATTTATATGGAATGAAAATAATAAAAAGAGATTGAAAACAAAAGTCCATAGGGAAACTCCCGTGTCAGTCCCGTAGGGTCTCTAAGGGTAATAATTTACTGTCCTGCAGAAGTTTACCACAGCTGGCGTTATCATCCACCCAGGGGCCAAAAAAAGCCACCTGTTTCCCAGGAGGGAACCACAGAAACCCCCCCAATGGGGCCAGTGGGGACACAGGAGGTGCCAGGGCCATTTTAGTGTTGAGGCGATCCCAAGCTGCTAAAGCCTGGGTCGTCAATGGTGAGGTAAAGTCCAACAACCCTCTGTGTTCCTGAGCCAGCCACAGGGCATAGGACAGGTTTCTACCTGCCATGTATTTCTCCAGGGAGACCCAAAGTTTGGATTGAGTGTGGAAGCGCCAGTTGAGTATTCTCTGGAGGACAATAGACCTATAATACTTCTGGATGTCTGGTAGGCCTAGACCTCACAGGTCAAGTGATGGCTGAGGTTATGGGGGGACTCCAAATTGAACAGAAGTTCCATACTCCCTATCACCCACAGGCATCAGGAAAGGTTGGGAGGTATAATGGAATGATCAAGAATAGACTAGCCAAAATTTGTGAGAATACGCGCCTTACTTGGGTGCAAGCTCTCCCTCTGGTATTGAAATCCATGCGACATACTCCTAGAGGTCCAAAAAAACTATCTCCATTCGAGATATTGTTCAGGAGACCCCCAATGACAGGATTGTTTTTTCCACAAGAGATGACATTAATGCATTGTTCCTTAAAGATGTATGTGCAGGAATTACATAAGCATGCCCAAGTGTTCTCTTCTATTCCAGACCCAAATTCTGACGGTAAATCTCACTCCCTACAGCCTGGAGATTGGGTGGTAATCAAGAAATTTCAACGAAGAGGACTGGAACCCAGGTTTGAGGGTCCCTACCAGGTATTGCTGACCACCCCCACCTCAGTGAAGATAGAGGGAAAAATTTCTTGGGTGCATGCTTCTCATTGCAAACAAGTTCAGAAGGAGATTTAGGGAGGTGGGTGGGATGGCACATCTTCCCTATTGTTAGGTTTACTCAGCTGGTATGTTCTCGTTTCTGCTCAAGAAACACCAGCTCCTAAGAAGGAAATCCAAACAGAGCCTGTACACTGGATCCCACCGAAGGAGTATAGTAAATAGGTAATAAAACCTGAGGCGTGGAGTCACACACAGATCCATAAGGCCGAGTGCAAACAAGGACAACTACTCCCCAGATACCCAATGTACTTTCATGGGTATATACTCATTCATGCCATAGCAGGGATGGGTTTTGATGGGACCTTCCTAGAACATACCACCGGCCTCGATCCCCACCCTTACAGATTTCATACAGCCTTTGGGGACGTTGATGCAGGGTATCTACTAGAGAGGCTTTGCAGTCTTGCATACTGGAAGACTAGTCCTGATGAGCGGGAACGAATACAGCAGGTGGTAAGAGAGAGCCCTGATACCACAATGTATGTAACATATCACCTAGATGACTACGTTGCCTTGTGTGAAGGAGATTGGGACCCCAAGGATGTGGAATGTCTAATCCCAGGAATTTTTCCTAAAGGATCAAATGACAGTCAATCTACCCAGAGGATGTTTGTAGATCTTGATACCGAGACCTATGAAATGTCCATAACAAACTTAACCAAGGGGTCAGATTTATGGAGGATAAAATGCAAAAATAGCAAGTTATATCCCGTAGATCCCACAGGGGAGAACTATGAAGGGTAGTATATTGTTTACATTATCTTCAATCAGGGGGAAGAGAAAGAACACAAGAGGTACTATTATGACTTCCCAGAACTTGTTCAAGGGTCACTAGCGGATAAGTGTTTCCACCCGGCGGAGGGAACCCTTGAGATTCTAATCACTAAAAGTCCCACCTATGATAGGAAGACACATCCACTAAACTATCTGTCAAAGAAAAAGGTTGTCTTGCAGTTGAATTGTAGTAGCGCCCATCAGGCTATGTGGTATGAACGAGCAAATGTGACTCTCTCTACCAAATATACCAACACTGTAATCCTAAAAATTAGGACCGATGCTAAAAACAAATAGTATGAGGTCCTGGATTTACAACCAAGACTGTCCATACATGCCTTTGTGTTGCAAATAATGAGGGAAACTTGTGACTCCGAAACAGAGGGTCACTATTTTATTGACACCGCTTATTGGCCCCCAAATCAATCCTTGGCTTTTAACAGTCCAAACCCATGGAAGTGGGATGTTTTATGCAATGGTGTGGATCTGCCTAGTGTGAATGAGTGGATGAATGGAAGACCAATGAATGAAGAAATGAGAGGCGTGCATATGACTGTAGACTGGCAGGATCCCCAAGGATATGATCTGGATTTAGACTTACATCTAGATGGCCCATTTGTGTGGCCATTCTGCAACACATTTGACAAAGGCTGTTGGACCTTTATGCAAATGACAAAGCTTAGGAATGATGACATGTTTCCCGGAATCAGTACCCCAGTTATTGATCCTAAACGTTGGTATCCCTGGAAGGGGCGAGGAAAAATCTGCGTGACAGTTGTACGGGTACCCAATGAGTTAGATGTTCTTGTGCCAGCAAAAATTAGTTCAGACTCCTGTAAGGCTTCTATAGTGAAGGCAGCAGATCTAGTCATCCCTTTACTCTCTTCTCACTGGACGGTATTAACAGACACGCAATTTATGTTATATACTTGGAGGATAACCTTATCTGATTTCCGGGTTGATAAGTGGGATAAACGGTGTGCAGCCTTCATAAAGAATCAGGTATACATGTTGAAGGGGTGGCTGCAGTCGGGATATTCAGAATATTCCAGCACTAGAGTAAAGAGAGGCCTAACAGAGACTGCCTTAGGAGCAGGGGGTGTTGCCCTGGGTAGCCTAAACACTATGGATTTAGAAATACTCAGAAACAAGTTAGGAGGGGGGTTGGCACAACATGTTGGAGAAGGGGTTAAGGTGCAGCTAGACGTGAATCATATCCTCGAAAATTTACAACATGCGCATATCGATGCTACTGCCTCAATATCTGAGGCAATGAAACAGAAATTCACAGGATTGATAGCGGGTTTATCCAAAGTACAGGAAAGCATCCAACTTGCTTTATCTTGCACCCAGGTACAATCAGAATTGTCCCAAGACCTCAGAGTAATGATTGCTTCTTTTTCAGCAGGATAATTTCCACTAAATTTGAGAAAACAAGCAGGTAGGGTAGTATCCAAGTTTGCTATGAGTCATATGGATTGGTGGATGACTCAATTCCATGGCTGTAAAAACCTGACTTGCACAGTCTCATCCCTGATTCCGGTTGCAGGGACTGAGCATCGTGCTTATACCACAGTCAATTTGGGTACTATCCTATCGGGCTCTACCGTGTTACACCCCCGAGTCCATCATGATCTGATGGTTTATGAGTCCGGACAACCTCAAATGATTGATACTGATGGGTGCTGGAGAAAGGAAGGGGTTGTGTTATGCCAAGGGAAACAGGATAGGATCATGAGACAACAATGTTGGCACAGGGAAGGGTCATGTCTCATGGATGCCGAGGAAATGTCCCAACCTTATATAAAATACTTGGGCCAAGGGTATTGGTGCTGGTATCAAACGTCCAGTGATGCCCTATATTCTGCCTACGGGTTGAACTATACTCAGCGTGGTACGTTACCTCAGGGAGTCTACTGCACATCTTCCCCTGTCCTTGGAATAGATATAGCAGGGACACAAGGGCGGACCCCTATTACCCCAGAGAAAAGGCTTGATATCAAACCTGATACCCCCATACATTTACAGAAACTTCCTCTGTGATTTGGGGCTGAGTTAAAAGCTTGGCTGATGGATTTTGGACAACAGGATGAAATATTAAATGTACTAAGAGATGCTGAAAAACAAGCCACCATACGACTCACCCATGATCAAAATAGACTGATCCAAGTATCCCACGCTTTAGACGCAGACGCTTTCTTGGTGGGAAAGTTTATTTGGGTATAGTCCGAACGCTACAGCTTTCCTAAACATTTTGCTCCACCCTGTTGTTGTCCTAACCTGTGCAGCCTTATTGCTTTTCCTGTTGCAGGTAATAATGTGCGTTACTATCAGGAGAATGAATGCCAAAGCTATGAGAATGTGTACCTCAACAAGGTATCTTCTCTCAAGGAACAGAAAGGCCACTAACTCAGAAACAAATCGGAGGAAGCCATATCCAATCCAGACCAGTACACAGAAGTTGCGCATTTAAGAGAGGACCCTATAATTTTCTTGTTCCAGGGATAAGCCTCTTCAATTTTTAGTAATAAAGTGCAGTCAGGTTTACCTAAATTCCAAAAGTTTTAATCATATTTTTTTTTTTTTTTTCTTTTCTCTCCCTTTTGTTGTTAATATCTGTGTACCTGACCTGCAAAAATACTGTTAATGGGAGAGGAGTTTTATTTAGAAAAACATTTGTTTTGTGTTTTTTGTTTTTTATTTTTTATTATGTTTTTTTTAACCAATGTATTCGTTTTTTTATACAGATTCAAGGCTCTTTAACAGTCTTGGTTGGAGCAGCGTTCAATCTGTAGTTTTTTTCGATTTTTTGTTCTTTTTTTCATTATTATTCCCACTATTTTTCCTGTTTATTTTCATTACTCACCTCTCTTCCATTCCTTTTTCTTCTTTAATATTATGCTCTCTGAGTTTTTCCTTTGGTTTCTATCATCTATCTTCTCAAGATAATGTAACTAAGACATCAGTCATATCATTTTTGTTTAAAAAAAGACTTTGCCTGCCCACAAGTACCATATTTTAACTAAAGTATCCCTGGACATCCAGTTTTAGGTCTTTAATGTAATTTCACCTCCCCTAGTCTACCTCTGAGCCCCGTGAGCAGGTGTGGTGAACCCAGGGACCTGGCAATAACAGGCAGTGTTGACTATCCCTACCATCAAGGGCCATGGATGATACTGGCTATTGCTCGGACTCTGTACCCTGTGGGGATCCCACTTTACTCGTCCACATTACACCCCTTATAAGTATTTAGTCTTAATGGCCCACACTCTGCTCCTGTCCGGCATTCCTCCAATATCTGTACACTAACGTTCTCCTCTCTCTTTCTGTATTCATGCACGACTGTCTGGAGGCCCACCCCAACCCTACCTGAAGAAGCAACGACAACCAATTTATTTCTTGAGATAAATATGTCACGAATAAGACTTTCCTGAACTTTCCTTCACCATGCTGAAAAGTGCTGTCTCGCGGTCCGATCCAATTGGTGCAACCATTACATGGTCTTACAAAGTTACAGGACTAGACATGCCAGGATCCCGCCATCAATGTTGGAGTTCCGCTCTTCCAAGGCAGAGGGGCGATGAAACATTGCAGTACAGACACTCATGGTTTGGATGTGATGTCTCAAAGGCACCAGGATTTCTTTGCTGTCTTAAGCCTACCTTGAGGAGTTCCGGCGTGTTCAAGAAAGGAAGAGGAGGCCGCAGTGGTGGTGGGGAAGGGTCGGGGCTTCTGGGCTGTTGTGGGTGGGTACAGAATCATTGAAGGAGGACATCAAGAATGAACTTCAGGGGGGACTGTGGTGGAGATTTGGGCCCTGAAGGTGATGGACTTTATTATTAATGTTACTTGCAGTGACTTTTTAATGACTATAGTTTGAGAACCCTAGTTTGGAATCGACAGAGACATCTTGCCCTGCTGTGGAATGTTATCTGGAGTGGCTATCTGACCATTTGATAGTACAGTGTCGCTTCAAAGGAGGTGGGAGGTGTGAAGGGAACAGGAATAACCTGGTCATGATATGGTAGCTGGTAAGAGAGCCCCCCACCCCCATTGACTCAATGTAGCAGTTTTGGCATATGGAAGGAAGGGGGGGTTTACAAGTGTATATATTGCAGCACAGATCACTGCCCATTCTCTTGTGCTGACGGTCTAGATGAAGGATGGTTACATAAGACTTCTCTATACAATGTATCTCTATTATCTTCTGTCTCTTTTCTTTTCTGTAACCTTTTCTACTGTACGATTTTGCCTTAATATATTATTAATCTCTAGCTAGCATGTGTATGACCATTATAGCAATATTTTGTATCATTGGTCTCTGTTTTACGGTTGTATCCTCCACTTTGTATTTGGTAATCTCTAACGTTCCTTTTCTGAATAAATAAATGTAATTGTTTATCTTTTCGCACTGTTATCGTTCGTTTTTAATTCTTATATAGGAAAATGTTTAATCACTCCATATAAGTGAGGTAGGTATAAAAATCTCCATATCATACTCTTGGGCGGCTCAGCACTCTAAGCGCAATTCTCGGTCTCTGATTATTCCAGACAAGGCTCGAAAACATGCTGGACATTTGGGTAAAAAAACCTCTAGGCAAGGACACAGGTATCATCTGCATGTAAAACAGTATTTGTGGGAGGATATTCATTTTTATAATGTTAATTCTCCCTAACTAGGTGAAGGCTGTCTTAGTCCAGTGAGCTAAATCTTTTTTCACAATTGCCATCAAGGGGGGGTAACTGGCTGCATATAAGGTGTCAAATCTATCCGTCTTTCCCCCCATCCGAATCTGGGGGAAGGGAGTCCATTGACCTTGACCTGAGCACTTGGATCCGAATACAAGACCATGATCCATGTCAGCATATGCGTCCGTAGTCCCAGGGTCTCTAGCACTGCGTGTAGGTATGTCCAGTCGACCCGGTCAAACTCTTTCTCCGCATCTGTGGACAAGATCAGGTGGGGGGGGAGTCTGGGGAGATACGTGCCCAGTGGATAAGTTGTATTGCCCTGATGGAGTTGTCTCTAGACTCTCGACCCGCAATGACCCTTGTCTGGTCAGGGCTGACAATAAGTGGAACCAGGTGTTTCAGTCTGGTCGCAAGGATTTTCACTAAAATCTTAATATCCACATTAAGGAGGGATATAGGTCGGTAACTTTGGGGCATAGTGGGGTCCTTCCCTTCTTTGGGGATCACTGAGATATGAGCCAATAGTGCCTCTGTGGGGATCGCGGTGCCCTCTGCTATAGAATTGAAGTAACCACACATCGACTCTGACAGCAGGGGTAGGAATAACCTGTAGTACGCCTTGGTGAACTTGTCAGGGCCCTGGGCTCTTCCCATTAGGCAAGGACTTCACCGTTGACTCTATCTCAGTAGGGGGTAATGGGGGACTTTAAGGTAGAGCACTGATCTTCAGTCAACGGGGAAGGTCAGAAGTGGTCATGTAAGCTTGAATGGCAGTCAGTTTCACTGCCTGAGCATCTGGGGTCTGGTCTGAGCCCAAGTTATAAAGGGTAGCATAATAGTCACGAAACCCAGAGGCAATTTGAGAGGACCTGACTGAGAGCTCATCAAAGGATAGGCGCAACCTATGTACATACATCAGCGCACGTTTCCTTCTGAGAGCTCTGGCCAGCATTCAGCCACATTTCTTGCCGTGCTCGTAATATTTATGCGACATATATTGTAATTGTTTACGCGCCTGATGATCTAATAAGTGCAGGAATAGTTCTCTCAATTCAGTCAGTTTCGTCAGAGCCTCTGGGTCTCCGTCATGTTTCTGCTGAAGTTCTGCCTGTTGGAGGGCCTGAAGTACCCTGTTGAAGTCAGCTTGACGGGCTTTCTTGAGCTTGGAGCCCAAAGAGATCAGCTTGCCCCTCACCACCGCCTTATGACCCTCCCAGATGATCCCCTTACTCATGCCTTCCATAGTGTTCTCTTTGAAGTAATGGGACAGGACATTCGTGACTCCAGAAACAACTGCCGCATCGTCCAATGAGTATTCAGTTAGTCACCACGACCAGGCATTATAGGTACCCAGCAGCAAAGCTAGTGTGGTCGTCACTGGGGCGTGGTCAGAAATAGTTATATTCCCAATGGACAAAGCCTGCAACAGCTTCAGAGTCAGATGGTCTACACAGAGAAGATCTATACGGGTATATCCATCATGCACCACCTTTGAATGGTAGCTGTAATCCCTGTCTGAGGGGTGAAGCACTTCCCAGCTGTCTGTCAGATGGTGAGTCTGTAGGGATCTGCGAAAGTGTTTAAGGAAGTCGTGAGAGGGACGTCAATGTGATGTGTCAAGCAGCGGGTCTGGGCTAACATTAAAGTCACCCCCCATAATCAGGGAACCCTCTCAAGTCCGCTAGGCTATCTAAAGGTAGGTTGGTTGGAATTGGGAGCAAAAATCGTAGCAAAGGTGAACTTCTGTCCCGCAATAGCCCCCTTTAAGAAGACGTACCGACCCTGAGGATCCACCCTGCTCCCTGCGACTTGGAAGGACAAGACTCATGTATGGCAATAGCTGTGCCTCTGGATTTCGCAGCCGGTTACTCAAGTACCACTGGTTATACAGGTGAGTAGGCAGCTTGGGCGTCGACTGGGGGGTGAAGTGTGTCTCCTGCAAGAAAACTACCTGGGCCCCTAACCGCTTGAGTTCCCACCACAACTTGTTACGCTGGCATGGAGAACAGAGACCACGGACATTATAGGAAGTTACCTTAAGTTATGCCATCGGAAATCCGTGGCACAGGTGAGAAACAGCAAAACAGACATAAAAATCACAACATGTCATTGTAACAGTACCACATCATTAAATACCTGGGGGGCGGGCACCGGGTTCCACCCCACTAGGGAGAAACCCCCGGGACCCGACCCCATTTTCCAAAAAGGAAGTATACCTAGTAAGGTACAGCCTACTCGGGGAACACGGACCAACATGAGAGAGAGAGTCGTGAGGGTCAGCCCCAGTCTACCACCGCACCTCAGCTTTATGTCAGTTGACAAGGGGGAGTACACTTTTGCAGGGTTCTGTTGTAAGGTAGATCAGCCACTAAGGGGCATAATAGACAGGGACCGAAGCCCCAGGCCATCCCCAAAAGTCATCAAGGGAGATCAATGTCCGTTAAACTAGTAGAATTGTGCATTCCACTAGGACAGTGGTTCTCAACCTGGGGGTTGGGAACCCCTCGGGGTCGAATCATGATTTGCCAGGGGTCACCGAATCCTGGGCTGTTCCTGATGCCTGCACTGCTCTCCCAGCCTTTTTGAGGCCACCCAGCAGAACTATCCCTGGAGCCTGTGGCTGCCCAGCTGGGCTGTTCCTGGAGCCGCCCATTCAGTTCACAGCATGGCTGGCGGGCAGAGACTAGAGGTCAGCTGACTGGTGAGGAATGTGAAATGGGAGGGATTGGAGGAGACACTATCTCCTGATTTCGGCATAGGTGTCACTGCTAGGAGACACCACAAAGTCGGAGACACAGTGAGTTACACTACCTTTGATTATAGTTGCCATTAAAAGTCCCCACTACAGTTCTCAGATCAGCAGATGACCTTGATCAAGAGCACCTAAGTTGGCTGATCAGAACTCCCCCCAGCATTGCCACTCATCCCAACTCCCCGCCAGCACTGCCACTCATCCCATTCCCCACACCCCACCACCAAGGAGTAAGAGAAGGAATAAGAGAAAACATGGAAGGGAGAGGAAAAGAGGGGGAGGAACAAAGAAAATGGGAGAGAAAGAACAAGAAACATGGCTAGAGAGAGGGATGGGCAAAAAAACCCCAAGAAATTAGGATAGAGACAGAGATAAAAGGGAAAGAAAAAGATTGGTACATCCTAAAGTGTACCATAAGGGGTTTTAATACTGTACGAGTGAAAGGGACTCAGGGAGCGCTAAATGTCCGTGGGTTAGGGGCGCAAATTACTTGTCTTACCTTGGGTGCTGACAACCCACGCTACGAAAATAATTTTACTGTTGGGGTCCCCACAACTTTTAAGCAAGGGGTCACGGCACTAGAAAGGTTGAGAACCACTGCACTAGGGAGTCACACAAAGGCACTCATTTTGGGCCTGGACCTCTCTCAGAGAGCAAAAAAAATACCTGAAAACTAGAAAATGAAAAATAAATATTAAGAAAGGTATAAACAGGTGCAGGTGCCTGAGTTTATCTTTTCAGTCCCTTGGGGACGCATGGCCTAAGGGAGAGGCCGAGGGCAGATGTCTGCGGTCTCTCTTGCGACCCCTGCACCTGGCAGGGAGCCAGGGTTGAGGGAGTTGGGCAAGGGGGTGTTCCTGCGCTCTCCTCCAAACTGGAAAGTTGACTCAAGTCCCAGGGTGGCCAGGAAGTGTGGGAGGTCATCCTTGTAGTGATATAATAATAATATGTATAGTAGTATCGTGGGTATGATAATTAATTAGTAAGTACTCTTCCGCAGCAACCCAATTCTTCCAGAGAGATGCACTTTACTGACTTCCAACACAGAACAAAGTCCAAAGTCCACAGATGACAAAAATATCCAGCAGAGTTTATCATTCAGAGTCCCATGTTCCTAGGTCTGTGTCTTAATACACAGACAAGCATTACTTTAACTATAGACTGAATGCCGTGTTATATTCACTAGACACTGAATGGCTGACCATTTTGTTCATAACATCATATATTCAAAGTGATACTGAGAAGCATTTCAATAAGTATCTGTTTGTATAGAAACTAAAGATACAATAGAAAGTCCCAAATAGATGGTAGTGTCTATACACCACATAGATAGGTTGAAAGGAGGTGGTACACAATGATAGAATCCCCCATATGGAAGCAATGCAGGCTTACCGGAACCGTTGGACTCACAGAGACATATATCTCCTGAGTCAGAAATGCCTGTGTTGCCACCGGGCAATGGAATGAAGTCTCCCGATGGACCAATATGGACTCCGGATGCTATTTCCAAGGCTCCCGACAAAATTCTTTCATGTATAACCAGATTTTGTAGTGGCTCATAGAAAGTAAAAAAGGGGCCACATAGTATAATACCGTTTTTATAAGGTAAATTTATTAAGATAAAACACTTACATTTTCCATAATAAAAAGCGCTTAAAATAAAACTGGTGGCAGGCAGTGGAGTCTCCCGACGCGTTTCGTCTACTCAGACTTCATCTGGGGTACCTTGCCACTGCTGCCATACTCACTTATATATCTACCAAGACCCCCTTTAATGAGAATCCGGCATGTGCCACTTGTTTGCTTGCACTTCCGGGTATCACCAAAATGGCGGCCCCGCGTGCGTTCCAGGCCTCTTTTTAATGGCTTCTATGCATTCCAGCCTTCCCTTGTTGAAAGAATAAGAAATAAATATGCCCATTGACTATAAAGTTTCCGAATCTTATAAAAATGAGATATCAGTAATGATGTATATAGTTAAAATATAAAAAAGATGATGTTAATCAAAGAAAAATAATCCGGACCTCTCACAGGAAGTGAGTGGAACCGGATGACCGCTCCTCCTGACGTGTATAGCGTCAACTTCCGCCTGAGTGGAACGCAAGCTAGGTGTCCGTCCGCCGCATGCGTGCCACGCCTCGGTGTAGCGGTAGGCATGGCGCGATGTCGTCACCAGCGGTCCGCTCTGTCGACACGACCCCCGCTTGGGAAATGACGCTCCACTGTACAGCACATCCACTGTGTACTGTGGAAATAGACAGCTATGTATAGAAAATAGCTCAATATTCATGCAAAATATTCAAAAAAACAAATGAAATCCTTCATTATAGGACTAATCCTACTAGGGTTGTGAAGGTGAAAAAAATTAATTAATTTAATAACAGTGCAAAAAAAATTTATTATTATAACAAATAGTGATATATCTGCATGTTAGTAGCAGGTGCATGTGTTGCACTAAAGCAATAGTATTAGTGTATGTATTTGTGGATTATCACCCACATGTATCCAGTGTGACTAGTATGACTGTGTACTTTATGTGCAATGTAAATTAAAGGAGAAAAAATGTGATTCCAAACCAGTGAAAAAATATTGGATGTAATGATACCAGAAGTCTCCCAAATTTTACATTCCTAGACATTGTACAAAGAGATATAGATATAAAAACCTTATGAGTTGCAAAATCGCAAAGGGTATAAGCCCAAGACAGATTCTCAATAAGGGGCTCGTATTAAACAAAATTACATACACCATAAAAAATAAAATTCCAAAAAGATAAAAATAAACATCAGACAATAACATATACACAAATACACACAAGAATGGATTTCCTACGTGTAGTGTGTAGTCATCTGAATGGATGTATCTAGTCCCACCAACTTGTAGACCTTAAAATTCATTGGTAAAGATATTACAAATATTTAGGTGATGTTTGTTTCCCTATATAAAAAAAGCTTAGTCTCACTACTTGTAAGCTTTATTAATGGAGGCATTAATCTCTAAAACCAAGTTTAATCCTGCCCGTTCTAAGATTCATTAATGAAGGCGTTAATATCTAGATCCACATTCATACCCCTTGGGTGAAGGGACCGTAGCTCATGGATCCAGAACATTTCTAAACGAGAAACGCCTCTAGTTAAGGCCCCACCTCTCCATGGAGGGGTGTATTTATCAATTATCATGAATAATGAGCCAGTGGGGTCGCTATTATGAACCTCTTTATAGTGTCTCGGGACACTATGTTTTGAGTCTCGGCTTTTAATGAGACTGATATGTTCACTCACTCTTTTCGTGAAGGTTCTAGTTGTTCGACCCACATATTGTTTGCCACATGGGCAAACAATTAAGTACACGATATATCTGGTATTACATGTACAAAAGGGTTTGATAGTATACCTCTTCCCTGTAACTGTCGAAGTAAATTCCGTTAATTTTCTTCTTATTGGTATGTTGTGTCGGCACACGACACACTTTTTACAGGGATAGAACCCTGTCCAATCATGAAAAAAGGATGGACGTGCTGGAGGGTTAATAATATTGGGTGCTACCTGTCCCTGCAGGGATGGTGCTCCCCTAAAGATAATCTTAGCTTGTTCCGGCAATATCTTTCCCAAGATATTATCCTGTCTTAATACTCCCCAATGTTTTCTCATGATACTCTTGATTTGTTTATGTTGTATCGAGTATGTGGTGGACAATGCCCATTTATAAGTGGTATCTGGATCTCTTTTTTGTTTAGTTACTAAAAGAGTATTTCTGTCTATGTTGGTCACTCTTTGAAGTTCAGTGTCCAAATCTGCTTGGTTGTACCCTTTGTCCAAAAATCTCTGTTTCAAGACCTCTGCTTGTGAAATGAATGTATCCACATCGGTACAATTCCTACGAAGCCTTAGAAATTGGCTCCGAGGGACGGCATTAAGCCAGGAGCTGTGATGGCAGCTATCTCTGGGGATAAAACTGTTTCGGTCCGTTGATTTAAAGTAGGTATTAAACTTGAATTGACCATCCACAATTTTAATTTCTAAATCCAGAAAATGTATCCCTGTTTTGCTGGCTTCGTATGTAAGAGAAATGCCTCTGTTGTTAGAGTTCAGATCCTCAAAAAAGTTTGCTAAAGTCTCAAAAGTACCACTCCATAGGAGGAGGATGTCGTCTATATATCTTGCCCACAACACCAATGATGTGGTGCGGTGGGTATAGACGACATCCTCCTCCCACTTGGCCATAAAGAGGTTCGCAAGGCTTGGAGCGAACTTTGCTCCCATGGCTACGCCGCGCTGTTGAAGATAGTAGCGCTGGTTGAACCAAAAATAGTTATGTTCCGTTGCGAATTCTAGAAGCTCTATCACGTAATCACTCTGAAAGGATGCCAAAGACTGCTCCTGATTTAGAAAGTGTCTAACTGCTTCTATGCCTCTTTGATGTGGTATGCATGTATACAGGGATGCCACATCTGCTGTAGCTAAGATGTAGCCATCCCGTACGTTCACACCTTCCAGGAGTTTGATTGTGGAACCCGTGTCCTTCAAAAAGGAAGGTGTTTTTTTAACCACAGGTTGTAAATAAAAGTCAATATATTTGCCAATTTGTGAGGTGATGGAATTAATGCCACTCACGATGGGCCTACCTGGAGGGCAGATCGGATTTTTGTGGATCTTTGGCAAGAAGTAAATAGTGGGAATTCTGGGTGCTTTAGGTATCATGAATGCTTTTTCTTTTTTATTTAAAATTCCACGGTCATATCCTTTATCAATTTTTGAAGTTGTTTTTTATATATGTTGGTGGGATTATTGGCAAGTTCAGTGTAGGTACCTGGTTCGTTTAAGATCCGGTACATTTCCTCCTCATACTTATCCTTATCTAAAATCACTATACCCCCTCCTTTGTCTGCCGGGCGGACAACTATGTTTTTCCATGTGCACAGAGACTGCAACCCCTTTTTTGATATTGGGGGGTGTCTTATGCGTTTCTCAGGTAGTTTCGCAAGGTCATCTAATACCAGATCTCTGAAGATCTTAACGGCAGGTGCCATAGGGACAGGGGGGGTAAATAAAGAAGGGTTAGAGAGTCCGGAGTGCACAGTCCCTGAAGTGGCTGCTGGACAATCCGTCCTCATAGGATTAGTAACAAGATATCTCTGTATATTGATTTTGCGTATATATTTATGAACATCTATATACGTATGGAATTTGTTTAATTTGTTTGGTGGGGCATATTTCAGGCCTTTGTCTAGTACTGATATTTCTCCCTGGGAGAGTGGCTGGGTGCTTAAATTGAATATACCTTGCCCTGCTACACTCTTTTTCTCTTTTCTACTCTGTAATTTCCTGCCTCCCCGACATCCTCTCTTAGGTCTGGACCTCGTTTTTTTGGGGTGGCGGTCCTCGCGAAAACCCTGGTTGCCATAGGTGTTCGGACCATATGTGTATGGATGGTCTCTATAATCACCCCCCCTGTCACTAGAGCTATGTACGTCTCTAAGGGGTGAATACCGGTTATGGGTGGGGAATGGAGAAGGAGGGTAGCGGTAATATGAGTTTTCCCCATAGTTGGGATCATGCCCTGTCCCTTGTCCCCCCAAAGGGCGACGAGATGACTGATGGGGCCTTAACTAGAGGCGTTTCTCGTTTAGAAATGTTCTGGATCCATGAGCTACGGTCCCTTCACCCAAGGGGTATGAATGTGGATCTAGATATTAACGCCTTCATTAATGAATCTTAGAACGGGCAGGATTAAACTTGGTTTTAGAGATTAATGCCTTCATTAATAAAGCTTACAAGTAGTGAGACTAAGCTTTTTTTATATAGGGAAACAAACATCACCTAAATATTTGAAATATCTTTACCAATGAATTTTAAGGTCTACAAGTTGGTGGGACTAGATACATCCATTCAGATGACT